>NC_034016.1:7939661-7941143 GCF_000346465.2 Prunus persica
TGAACTTTGTACGAACGTAAATTGTCCTATTTCATGGGGCCAATCGATATCGGATTGGGTGCAAAACTTGGGGAACATCATAATATTGTGGGAGATGTCATTTGAGGGGTTTTGAGGGAAATCCAATCCCTAGAACTATACAATACAATACACCAACCACTCCATTTTCATAACGAACTTCGTATGAACTTCTATTGTCTGATTTCAAGGACCAATCGATATCGGATTTGGTGCAAAACTTGGGGAACAACATAATATTGTGGAAAAAGTCATTTGATCGGTTTTGAGTGAAATCCAATCCCTAGAACTATACAATACACCAACCATTCCATTTCAGAACGAACTTCGTTCGACCCTGAATTGTCTGTTTCCGTGGACTAATGAAAATCTGATTGAGTCCAAAATTTGGGGAACATCATAATATTGTGGGAGGAGATATTTGGTGGGTTTTGGGTGAAATCCAACCCCTAGAACTATACAATAAACCAACCACTCCATTTCAGAACGAACTTCGTACGAACCTGAATTGTGCGATTTCATTAACCAAGTGATATCGGAATGTGTCCAAAACTTGGGGAACATTATAATATTGTGGGAGTAATCATTTGGTGGGTTTTGAGTGAAATCCAATCCCTAGAACTATACAATCACCAACCACTCCACTCCGAAATGGACTTCGTACGAACCTGAATTGTCCAATTTCATTAACCAATCGATATCGGATTCAGTCCAAAACTTGGGGAACATCATAATATTGTGGGAGGAGTCATTTGGTGGTTTTTGAGTGAAATCCAATCCCAAGAACAATACAATACACCAACCAGTCCGTTTCAGAACGAACTTCGTACGAAGTTGAATTGTTCGATTTTAAGGACCAATCAATGTCGGATTGTGTCCAAAACTTGGGGAACATCATAATATTGTGGGAGGAGTCATTTGGTGGTTTTTGAGTGAAATCCAATCCCAAGAACAATACAATACACCAACCAGTCCGTTTCAGAACGAACTTCGTACGAAGTTGAATTGTTCGATTTTAAGGACCAATCAATGTCGGATTGTGTCCAAAACTTGGGGAACATCATAATATTGTGGGAGGAGTAAAATCCAATCTCTAAAACTATACAATACATCAAACACTCCATTTTATAAAGAACTTCGTACGAACATGAATTGTCCTATTTCATGGGCGACTCGTTATCGGATTGAGTGCAAAATTGGGGAACATCATAATATGGTGGGAGGAGTCATTTGGTGGTTTTTGAGTGAAATCCAATCCGCAGAAACTGTACAATACACCAACCACTCCATTTCAGAACGAACTTTATACGAACTTGAATTGTCTGATTTCAAGGACCCAATCGATGTCTGATTGAGTCCAAAACTTTGGGGAACATCATAATTTTGTGGAGCAGTCATTTGGTGGGGTTGGGAGTAAAATTCCAATCTCTAGAACTATACATACACCAACCACTCCATTTCATA
>NC_034016.1:7941973-7953872 GCF_000346465.2 Prunus persica
TCCATTTCAGACGAACTTCGTCCGATCTGAATTGTCCGATTTCGTGGACCAATCGATATCGGATTGACTGCAAAACTTGGGGAACATCAGAATATTGTGGGAGATGTCATTTGATGGGTTTTGAGTGAAATGCAATCCCTAGAACTATACAATACACCAACCACTCTATTTCAGAACGAACTTCATATAAACCTGAATTGGCCGATTTCATGGACCAATCGATATCGGATTGAGTCCAAAACTTGTGGCACATCGTAATATTGAGGGATGAGTTATTTCGTGTGTTTTGAGTGAAATCCAATCCCTAGAACTATACAATACACCAAACACTCCATTTCAGAACGAAATTCGTTCGAACCTGAGTTGTTCGATTTGGTCGACCAATCGATATCGGATTGAGTCCAAAACTTGGGGAACATCATAATATTGTGGGAGGAGTCATTTGGTGGGTTTTGAGTGAAATCCAATCCCTAGAACTATACAATAAACCAACGACTCTATTTCAGAACGAACTTCGTACGAACATGAATTGTCGGATTTCGTTGACCAATCGATATCGGATTGAGTCCAAAACTTGGGGAACAACATAGTATTGTGCGAGGAGTCATTCGGTTTGTTTTGGGTGAAGTCCAATCCGTAGAACTATACAACAAACCAACCACTCCATTTCAGAACGAACTTCAAACGAACCTGAATTGTCCGATTTCATGGGCCAGTCGATATCGGATTGAGTGCAAAACTTGGGGAACATCATAATATTGCTGGAGGAGTCATTTGGTGGGTTTGGAGTGAAATCCAATCCCTAGAACTACACAGGAAACAAACCATTCCATTTCAGAACGAACTTTGTACGAACCTGAATTGTCCGATTTCATTCACCAATCGATATCGGATTGGGTGCAAAACTTGGGGAACATCATAATATTGTGGGAGAGGTCATTTGATGGGTTTTGAGTGAAATCCAAACCCTACAACTATACAATACACCAACCACTCCATTTCAGAACGAACTTCGTACGAACCTGAATTGTCCGATTTCTTGGACAAATCGATATCGGATTAAGTCCAAAACTTGGGGAATATCATAATATTGTGGGAGGAGTCATTTGGTGGGTTTCGAATGAAATCCAATGGCTAAAACTATACAATACACCAACCACAACATTTCAAAACACAGTTCAAACGAACGTGAATTGTCCGATTTCATTGACCTATCGATATCGGATCGTGTCCAAAACTTGGGGAACATCATAATATTGAGGGAGGAGTTATTTGGTGGGTTTTGAGTGAAATCCAATCCCAAGAAATAAACAATACACCAATCACTCCATTTGAAAACGAACTTCGTTCGAACCTGTATTGTTCGATTTCGTCAACCAATCGATATCGGATTGGGTCCAGAACTTGGGGAGCATCATAATATTGTGGGAGGAGTCATTTGGTGGGTTTTGAGTGAAATCCAATCCCTAGAACTATACAATAAAGAAACCACTCCATTTCAGAACGAACTTCGTACGAACCTAAATTGTTCGATTTCATTGACCAATAGATATCGGATTGTGTCCAAAACTTGGGGACCATCGTAATATTGTGGGAGGGGTCATTCGGTGGGTTTTGAGTGAAATCCAATCCCTAGAACTATACAATACACCAACAACTCCATTTCAGAACTAACATCGTACGAACCTGAATTGTCCGATTTCATTAACCAATCGATATCGGATTGAGTCCAAAACTTGGGGAACATCATAATATTGTGAGAGGAGTCATTCGGTGGATTTTGAGTGAAATCCAATGGCTAAAACTATACAATACACCAACGACCCCATTTCAGAACACAGTTCGCAAGAACCTGAATTGGCCGATTTCATGGACCAATCGATATCGGATTCTGTCCAAAACTTGTGGAACATAATAATATTGTGGGAGGAGTCATTTGGTGAGTTTTGAGTGAAATCCAATCCCTAGAACTATACAATAAACCAACCACTCCATTTCAGAACGAACTTCGTACGAACCTGAATTGTCCTATTTCGTTGACGAATCAATATCGGATGGAGCCCAAAACTTGGGGAACGTCATAGTATTGTGGGAGGAGTTATTTGGTGTGTTTTGAGCGAAATCCAATCCCTAGAACTATACAATAAACCAATCACTCCATGTCAGAATGAACTTCGTACGAACTTGAATTGCCCGATTTAATGGGCCAATCGATATCGGATTGAGTGCAAAACTTGGGGAACTTCATAATATTGTGGAAGATGTCATTTGATGGGTTTTGAGTGAAATCCAATCTCTATAACGATACAATTGACCAACCACTCCATTTCATAACACAGTTCTTACAAACCTGAATTGGCCGATATCGTGGACCAATTGATATCGGATTGAGTCCAAAACCTGGGGAACATAGTAATATTGTGGGAGTATTCATTTGGTGGGTTTCAAGTGAAATCCAATCCCTAGAACTATACAATACACCCACCACTCCGTCTTAGAACGAACTTCGAACGATACTGAGTTGTCCGATTTCATGGACCAATCGATATCGGATTGAGTCCAAAACTTGGGGAACATCATAATATTGTGGGAGGAGTCGTTCGGTGGGTTTTGAGGGAAATTCAATTTCTAAAACTATACAATACAACAACCACTCCGTTTTAGAACATAGTTCGCTAGAACCTGAATTGGCTGATTTCATGGACCAATCGATATCAGATTCAGTCCAAAACTTGGGGAACATAATAATATTGTGGGAGAGTCATTTGGTGGGTTTGGAGTGAAATCCAAGCTCTAGAACTATACAAAACACCAACTACTCCATTTCAGAACGAACTTTGTACGAACCTGAATTGTCCGATTTCAAGGACCAATCGATATCGGATTGAGTCCAAAATTTGGGGAACATCATAATATTGTGGGAGGAGTCATTTGGTGGGTTTTCAATTCAATGAAATGGCTAAAACTACACAATACACCAACCACTCCATTTCATAACACCGTTAGCACGATCCTAAATTGGCCAATATCATGGATCAATCGATAACAGATTAAGTCCAAAACCTGGGGAACTACATAATATTGTGGGAGGAGTCATTTGGTGGGTTTTGAGTGATATCCAATCCCTAGAACTATACAATACACCAACCACTCCATTTCAGAATGAACTTCGTACAAACCTGAATTGTCTGATTTCATTAACCAATCGATAACGGATTGAGGGCAAAACTTGGGGAACATCATAATATTGTGGGAGGAGTCATTTGGTGAGTTTTGAGTGAAATCCAATCCCTAGAACTAGACAATAAACCAACCACTCCATTTCAGAACGAACTTCGTACGAACTTGAATTGTCCGATTTCATTGACCAATCGATCTCGGATTGAGTCCAAAATTTGGGGAACATCATAATTTTGTGGGACGAGCCATTTGATGGGTTTTGAGTGAAATCCAACCTCGAGAACCATACAATACACCAACCACTCCATCTCAGAACGAGCTTCTTACGAACCTGAATTGTCCGATTTCAAGGACCAATCGATATCGGATTGAGTCCAAAACTTGGGAAACATCATAATATTGTCAGAGAAGTCATTTGGTGGGTTTTGAATGAAATCCAACGTCTAAAACTATACAATACACCAACCACTCCATTTCATAACACAGTTCGCACGAACCTGAATTGGCCGATTTCTTGGACCACTCGATATCGGATGGAGTCCGAAACTTGGGAAACATCATAATATTGTGGGAGGAGTCATTTGGGTTGGTTTGAATGAAATCCAATGGCTAAAACTGTACAATACACCAACCACTATATTTCATAAAATAGTTCTCACGAACCTGAATCGGCCGATATAATGGACCAATCGATATCGGATTGAGTCCAAAACCTGGGGAACATCATAATATTGTGGGAGGAGTCATTCGGTGGGTTTTGAGAGAAATCCAATCCCTAGAACTATAGAATACACCAACCACTCCATTTTTGAACGAACTTCATTTGAGCCTGAATTGTCCGATTTCGTGGACCAAGCAATATCGGATTGAGTCCAAAACTTGGGGAACATCATAATATTGTGGGAGTAGTTATTTGGTGGGTTTTGAGTGAAATCCAATCCCTAGAACTATACAATAAACCAACCACTCCATTTCAGAACGAACTTCGTACGAACCTGAATTGTCCGATTTCGTGGGCCAATCGATATAGGATTGAGTGCAAAACTTGGGGAACATCATAATATTGTGGGAGATGTCCTTTGATGGGTTTTGATTGAAATCCAATCTCTAGAACTATACAATTCACCAACCACTCCATTTCAGCACGAACTTCGTACGAACCTGAATTGTAAAATTTCAAGAACCAATCGATGTCGGATTGAGTCCAAAACCTGGGGAACATCATAATATTGTGCGAGGAGTCATTTGGTGGGTTTTGAGTGAAATCCAATCCCTAGAACTAGACAATAAACCAAGCACTCCATTTCCGAACGAACTTCGTACGAACCTGAATTGTTCGATTTCAAGAACCAATCGATGTCGGATTGAGTCCAAAACCTGGGGAACATCATAATATTATGGGAGGAGTCATTTGGTGGGTTTTGAGCGAAATCCAATCCCTAGAACTATACAATACACCAACCACTCCATTTCAGAACGTACTTCGTGCGAACCTGAATTGTCCAATTTCAAGAACCAATCGATGTCGGATTGAGTCCAAAACCTGGGGAACATCATAATATTGTGGGGGGAGTCATTTGGTGGGTTTTGAGTGAAATCCAATCCCTAGAACTATACAATACACCAACCACTCCATTTCAGAACGTACTTCGTACGAACCTGAATTGTCCGATTTCATTAGCCAATCGATAACGGATTGAGGCCAAAACTTGGGGAACACCAGAATATTGTGGGAGGAGTCATTTGGTGAGTTTTGAGTGAAATCCAATCCGTAGAACTAGACAATAAACCAAGCACTCCATTTCCGAACGAACTTCGTACGAACCTGCATTGTCCAATTTCATTGACCAATTGATCTCATATTGAGTCCAAAACTTGGGGAACATCATAATTTTGTGGGACGAGCCATTTGGTGGGTTTTGAGTGAAATCCAATCTCGAGAACTATACAATACACGAACCACTCCATCTCAGAACGAGCTTCTTACGAACTCGAATTGTCCGATTTTAAGGAGCAATCGATATCGGATTGAGTCCGAAACTTAGGGAACATCATAATATTGTCAGAGGAGTCATTTGGTGGGTTTTGAATGAAATACACCAACCACTCCATTTGATAAAACAGTTCGCACGAACCTGAATTGGCCGATATCATGGACCAATTGATATCGGATTGAGTCCAACACCTGGGGAACATCATAATATTTTGGGAGGGTCGTCTGGTGGGCTCTGAGTGAAATCCAATCCCTAGAACTATACAATACACGAACCACTCCATTTTAGAACGAACTTCGTACGAACCTGAATTGTCCAATTTCATTAACCAATCGATATCGGATTGAGTGCAAAACTTGGGGAACATCATAATATTGTGGGAGGAGTCATTCGGTGGGTTTTGAGAGAAATCCAATCTCTAGAACTATACAATACACCAACCACTCCATCCCAGAACGATCTTCTTACGAACCTGAATTGTCCGATTTCAAGGACCAATCGATATCGGATTGAGTCCAAAACTTGGGGAACAACATAATATTGTCGGAGGAGTCATTTGGTGGGTTTTGAATGAAATCCAATCGCTAAAACTATACAATACACCAACCACTCCATTTCATAACGCAGTTCGCACGAACCTGAATTGGCCCGATATCATGGACCAATTGATATCGGATTGAGTCCAACACCTGGGGAACATCATAATATTTTGGGAGGGGTCGTCTGGTGGGTTCTGAGTGAAATCCAATCCCTAGAACTATACAATACACGAACCACTCCATTTCAGAACGAACTTCGTACGAACCTGAATTGTCCAATTTCATTAACCAATCGATATCGGATTGAGTGCAAAACTTGGGGAACATCATAATATTGTGGGTGATGTCATTTGATGGGTTTTGAGTGAAATCCAATCACTAGAACTATACAATACACCAACCAATCCATTTCAGGACAAACTTCATACGAACTTGAATTGTCTGATTTCAAGGGCCAATCGATATCGGATTGAGTGCAAAACTTGGGGAACTTCATAATATTGTCAGAGGAGTCATTTGGTGGGGTTGGAGTAAAATCCAATCTTCAGAACTATACAATACCTCAACCAGTCCATTTCAAAACGAACTTCGTACGAACCTGAATTGTCCTATTTCATGGGCCAATCGATATCGGATTGAGTGCAAAACTTTGGGAACATCATAACATTGTGGGAGATGTCATTTGATGGGTTTTGAGTGAAATCCATTCCCTAGAGCTATACAATACACCAACCACTCCATTAAAGAACGAACTTCGTACGAACCTGAATTGTCCGATTCCAAGGACCAATCGATGTCGGATTGAGTCCAGAACTTGGGGAATATTATGAAATTGTGGGACAAGTCAATTGGTGGTTTCTGAGTGAAATCCAATCCCCAGAACTATACAATACACCAACCACTCCATTTCAGAACGAACATCGTACGAACCTGAATTGACCGATTTCATGGACCAATCGATATCGGATTGAGTCCAAAACTTGGGCAACATCTTAATATTCTGGGAGGAGTCATTTGCTGTGTTTTGATTGAAATCCAATGGCTAAAACTGTACAATACACCAACCACTCCATTTCATAAAATAGTTCGCACGAACCTTAATCAGCCGATATAATGGACCAATCGATATCGGATTGAGTCCAAAACCTGGGGAACATCATAATATTGTGGGAGGAGTCATTCGGTGGGTTTTGAGAGAAATCCAATCCCTAGAACTATACAATACACCAACCACTCCATTTTAGGACGAACTTCGTGTGAACCTGAATTGTCCGATTTCGTGGACCAATCAATATCGGATTGAGTCCAAAACTTGGGGAACATCATAATATTGTGGGAGGAGTTATTTGGTGGGTTTTGAGTGAAGTCCGATAACAAGAACTATACAATAAACCAACCACTCCATTTCAGAACGAACTTCGTACGAACCTGAATTGTCCGATTTCACGGGCCAATCGATATTGGATTGAGTGCAAAACTTGGGGAACATCATAATATTATGGGAGATGTCCTTTGATGGGTTTTGAGTGAAATCCAATCTCTAGAACTGTATAATTCACCAACCACTCCATTTCATAACACAGTTCTCACGAACCTGAATTGGCCGATATCATGGACCAATCGATATCGAATTGAGTCCGAAACCTGAGGAACATCATAATATTGTGGGAGGAGTCATTTGTTGGGTTTTGAGTGAAATCCAATCCCTAGAACTATACAATACACCAACCACTATATCCCAGAACGAGCTTCTTACGAACCTGAATTGTCCGATTTCAAGGACCAATCGATATCGGATTGAGTCCAAAACTTGGGGAACAACATAATATTGTCGGAGGAGTCATTTGGTGGGTTTTGAATGAAATCCAATCGCTAAAACTATACAATACACCAACCACTCCATTTCATAACGCAGTTCGCACGAACCTGAATTGGCCGATATCATGGACCAATTGATATCGGATTGAGTCCAACACTTGGGGAACATCACAATATTTTGGCAGGGGTCGTCTGGTGGGTTCTGAGTGAAATCCAATCCCTAGAACTATACAATACACCAACCACTCCATTTCAGAATGAACTTCGTACGAACCTGAATTGTCCAATTTCATTAACCAATCGATATCGGATTGAGTGCAAAACTTGGGGAACATCATAATATTGTGGGTGATGTCATTTGATGGGTTTTTAGTGAAATCCAATCACTAGAACTATACAATACACCAACCAATCCATTTCAGGACGAACTTCATACGAACTTGAATTGTCTGATTTCAAGGGCCAATCGATATCGGATTGAGTGCAAAACTTGGGGAACGTCATAGTATTTTGGGAGATGTCCATTGATGGGTTTTGAGTGAAATTCAATCTCTAGAACTATACAATAGACCAACCACTTCATTTCATAACACAGTTCGCACAAACATGAATTGGCCGATATCATGGACCAATTGAGATCGGATTGAGTACAAAACCTGGGGAACATCATAATATTTTGGGAGGGGTCATTTGGTGGGTTTTGAGTGAAATCCAATCCCTAGAACGATACTATACACCAACCACTCCATTCCAGAACGAACTTCCTTTGAACCTGAATTGTCCGATTTCGTAGACCAATCGATATCAGATTGAGTGCAAAACTTGGGGAACATCAAAATATTGTGGAGGATGTCATTTGATGGATTTTGAGTGAAATCCAATCCCAAGAACTATACAATACACCAACCACTCCATTTCAGAATGAACTTCGTATGAACTTGAATTGTCCTGTTTCAAGGACCAATCGTTATCGAACTGAGTGCAAAACTCGGGGAACATCAAAATATTGTGGAAGATGTCATTTGATGGGTTTTGAGTGAAGGCCAATCCCTAGAACTATACAATACACCAACCACCCCATTTCATAAAGAACTTCGTACGAACCTGAATTGTCCTATTTCAAGGACCAATCGATATCGGATTGGGTCCAAAACTCGGGGAACATCATAATATTGTGGGAGGAGTCATTCGGGGGGTTTTGAGTGAAATTCAATGTCTAAAACTATACAATACACCAACTACTCCATTTCAGAACGAACTTCGTACGACCCTGAATTGTCCGATTTCATTAACCAATCTTTAATGGATTGAGTCCAAAAATTTGGGAACAACGTAATATTGTGGGAGGATCCATTTTGCGGTTTTTGAGTGAAATCCAATCCCCAGAACTATACAGTCCACCAACCGCTCCATTTCAGAACGTGCTTTGAACGAACCTGTATTGTCCGATTTCATGAACCAATCGATATCGGATTGAGTCCAAAACTTGGGGAACATCGTAAAACTGTGGGAGGAGTTATTTGGTGGGCTTTTGCTGAAATCCAATCTCTAGAACTATACAATACACCAACCACTCCATTTATGAACTAACTTTGTACGGAACTGAATTGTCTGATTTCATGGACCAATCAATATCAGATTGAGTCCAAAACTTGGGGAACATCATAATATTGTGGGAGGAGTCATCCAGTGGGTTTTGAGGGAAATCCAATGGCTAAAACTATACAATACACCAACCACTCCACTTCAGAACGAACTTCGTACGAACCTGAATTCTCCAATTTCATTAACCAATCGATATCGGATTGAGTGCAAAACTTGGGGAACATCATAATATTGTGGGTGATGTCATTTGATGGGTTTTGAGTGAAATCCAATCACTAGAACTATACAATACACCAACCACTCCATTTCAGAACGAACTTCGTACGAACCTGAATTGTCCGATTTCAAGGGCCAATCGATATCGGATTGAGTGCAAAACTTGGGGAACGTCATAGTATTTTGGGAGATGTCCATTGATGGGTTTTGAGTGAAATCCAATCTCAAGAACTATACAATACACCAACCACTTCATTTCATAACACAGTTCGCACAAACTTGAATTGGCCGATATCATGGACCAATTGATATCGGATTGAGTCTAAAACCTGGGGAACATCATAATATTTTGGGAGGGGTCATTTGGTGGGTTTTGAGTGAAATCCAATCCCCAGAACTATACTATACACCAACCACTCCATTTCAGAATGAACTTCGTTTGAACCTGAATTGTCCGATTTCGTGGACCAATCAATATCGGATTGACTGCAAAACTTGGGGAACATCAGAATACTGTGGAGGATGTCATTTGATGGGTTTTGAGTGAAATCCAATCCCAAGAACTATACAATACACCAACCACTCCATTTCAGAATGAACTTCGTACGAACCTGAATTGTCTTGTTTCAAGGACCAATCGTTGTCAAACTGAGTGCAAAACTCGGGGAACATCAAAATATTGTGGAAGATGTGATTTGATGGGTTTTGAGTGAAGGCCAATCCCTAGAACTATACAATACACCAACCACCCCATTTCATAAAGAACTTCGTACGAACCTGAATTGTCCTATTTCAAGGACCAATCGATATCGGATTGAGTCCAAAACTCGGGGAACATCATAATATTGTGGGAGGAGTCATTCGGGGGGTTTTGAGTGAAATTCAATGTCTAAAAGTATACAATACACCAACCACTCCATTTTAGAACGAACTTCGTACGAACCTGAATTGTCCGATTTCCTTAACCAATCTTGAATGGATTGAGTCCAAAAATTGGGGAACAATGTAATATTGTGGGAAGAGTCATTTTGGGGTTTTTGAGTGAAATCCAATCCCCATAACTATACAGTCCACCAACCACTCCAGTTCAGAACGTGCTTCGAACGAACCTGTATTGTCCGATTTCATGAACCAATCGATATCGGATTGAGTCCAAAACTTGGGGAACATCGTAAAATTGTGGAAGGAGTCATTCGGTGGGTTTTGAGTGAAATCCAATGGCTAAAACTATACAATACAACAACCACTCAATTTCGGGACACAGTTTGCATGAACCTGAATTAGCCGACTTCATGCACCAATCGATATCGGATTGAGTGCAAAACTTGGGGAACATCTAAATATTGTAGGAGGAATTATTTGGTGGGCTTTTGGTCGATATCCAATCTCTAGAAACTATACAATACACCAACCACTCCATTTCTGACGAACTTCGTACGAATTGAATTGTCCAATTTCATGGACCACTCGATATCGGATTGAGTCCAAAACTTGGGTAACATCATAATATTGTGGGAGGAGTCATTTGGTGGATTTTGAATGAAATCCAATGGCTAAAACTATACAATACACCAACCACTCCATTTCAAAACACAGTTCGCATGAACATGAATTGGCCGATTTCATGGACCAATCGATATCGGATTGAGTCCAAAACTTGGGTAATGTCATAATATTGTGGAAGCAGTCATTTGGCGGGTCTTGAATGAAATCCAATGGCTAAAACTATACAACACACCAACCACTGCATTTCAGAACACAGTTCGCATGAACCTGAATTGGCCGATTTCATGGACCAATCGATATCGGATTAAGTCGAAAACTTGGGGAACAACATAATATTGTGGGAGATGTCATACGATTGGTTTTGAGTGAAATCCAATCCCTAGAACTATACAATACACCAACCACTCCATTTCAAAACGAACTTCGTACGAACCTGAATTGGCCGATTTCATGGACCAATCGATATCGGATTGAGTGCAAAGCTTGGGGAACATCATAATATTGTGGAAGATGTCATTTGACGGATTTTGAGTGAAATCCAATCCCTAGAACTATACAATACACCAATCACTCTATTTCAGAATGAACTTCGTACGAACCTGAATTGTGCTATTTCAAGTACCAATCGTTATCGGATTGAGTCCAAAACTTGGGGAACATCATAATATTGTGGGAGGAGTCATTTGGTGGGTTTTAAATGAAATCCAATGGCTAAAACTATACAATACACCAACCACGCCATTTCATAACACAGTTCGCACGAACCTGAATTGTCCGGTTTCATTAACCAATCTTTATCGGATTGAGTCCAAAAATTGGGGAAGATCATAATATTGTGGGAGGAGTCATTTTGGGGTTTTTGAGTGAAATCCAATCCCCAGAACTATACAATACACTAACCACTCCATTTTAGAACAAACTTCGAACGAACCTGAATTGTCCGATTTCATGGATCAATCGATGTTGGATTGAGTCCAAAACTTGGGGAACATCATAATATTGGGGGAGGAGTCATTCGGTGGGTTTGAGTGAAATCCAACG
>NC_034016.1:7963872-7964753 GCF_000346465.2 Prunus persica
ACTTGGGGAACATCATAATATTGTGGAAGGAGTCATTTGGGTGGGTTTTGAGTGAAATCTCAATCTCTAGAACTATACAATACACCAACCACCCCATTTCAGAACGAATTTCGTAGGAACCTGAATTGTCCGATTTCAAGGACCAATCGATATCGGATTGAGTCCAAAACTTGGGGAACGTCATAATATTGTGGAAGGAGTCATTTGGTGGGTTTTGAGTGAAATCCAATCTCTAGAACTATACAATACACAACCACTCCATTTCATAACGACCTTCGTACGAAACTGAATTGTCAAATTTCGTGGACCGATCGATATCAGATTGAGTCCAAAACTTGGGGAACGTCATAATATTGTGGGAGGAGTCATTTGGTGGGTTTTGAGTGAAATCTAATCTCTAGAACTATACAATACACCAACCACCCCATTTCAGAACGAACTTCGTAGGAACCTGAATTGTCCGATTTCAAGGACCAATCGATATCGGATTGAGTCCAAAACTTGGGGAACATCATCATATTGTGGGAGGAGTCATTTGGTGGGTTTTGAGTGAAATCTAATCTCTAGAACTATACAATACACCAACCACCCCATTTCAGAACGAACTTCATTCGAACCTGAATTGTCCGATTTCAAGGACCAATCGATATCGGATTGAGTACAAAACTTGGGGAACAACATCATATTGTGGGAGGAGTCATTTGGTGGGTTTTGAGTGAATTCCAATCCCTAGAACTATACAAACACACAATCCACCCCATTTCGGAACGAACTTCGTACGAACCTGAATTGTCTGATTTCAAGGACCAATCGATATCGGATTGAGTCCAAACTTGGGGAACATCATAATATTGTGGGAGTTGTCATTTGATGGATTTGAG
>NC_034016.1:7965117-8015792 GCF_000346465.2 Prunus persica
CACACCACCCCATTTCAGAACGAACTTCATTCGAACCTGAATTGTCCGATTTCAAGGACCAATCGATATCGGATTGAGTACAAAACTTGGGGAACAACATCATATTGTGGGAGGAGTCATTTGGTGGGTTTTGAGTGAAATCTAATCTCTAGAACTATACAATACACCAACCACCCCATTTCAGAACGGACTTCGTACGAACCTGAATTGTCCGATTTCAAGGACCAATCGATATCGGATTGAGTCCAAAACTTGGGGAACATCATAATATTGTGGGAGGAGTCATTTGGTGGGTTTTGAGTGAAATCCAATCTCTAGAACTATACAATACACCAACCACCCCATTTCAGAATGAACTTCATACGAACCTGAATTGTCCAATTTCAAAGACCAATCGATATCGGATTGAGTCCAAAACTTGGGGAACATCATAATATTGTGGGAGGAGTCATTTGGTGGGTTTTGAGTGAAATCCAATCTCTAGAACTATACAATACACCAACCACCCCATTTCAGAACGAACTTTCGTACGAACCTGAATTGTCCGATTTCGAGGACCAATCGATATCGGATTGAGTCCAAAACTTGGGGAACATCATAATATTGTGGGAGGAGTCTTTTTGTGGGTTTTGAGTGAAATCTAATCTCTAGAACTATACAATACACCAACTACCCCTTTTCAGAACGAACTTCGTACGAACCTGAATTGTCCAATTTCAAGGACCAATCGATATCGGATTGAGTACAAAACTTGGGGAACAACATCATATTGTGGGAGGAGTCATTTGGTGGGTTTTGAGTGAAATCTAATCTCTAGAACTATACAATACACCAACCACCCCATTTCAGAACGGACTTCGTACGAACCTGAATTGTCCGATTTCAAGGACCAATCGATATCGGATTGAGTCCAAAACTTGGGGAACATCATAATATTGTGGGAGGAGTCATTTGGTGGGTTTTGAGTGAAATCCAATCTCTAGAACTATACAATACACCAACCACCCCATTTCAGAATGAACTTCATACGAACCTGAATTGTCCAATTTCAAGGACCAATCGATATCGGATTGAGTCCAAAACTTGGGGAACATCATAATATTGTGGGAGGAGTCATTTGGTGGGTTTTGAGTGAAATCCTATCTCTAGAACTATACAATACACCAACCACCACATTTCAGAATGAACTTCGTACGAACCTGAATTGTCCGATTTCGAGGACCAATCGATATCGGATTGAGTCCCAAACTTGGGGAACATCATAATATTGTGGGGAGGAGTCATTTTTGTGGGATTTGAGTGAAATCTAATCTCTAGAACTATACAATACACCAAACGCCCCATTTCAGAATGAACTTCGTACGAACCTGAAATGGTCCAATTTCAAAGACCAATCGATATCGGATTGAGTCCAAAACTTGGGGAACATCATAATATTGTGGGAGGAGTCATTTGGTGGGTTTTGAGTGAAATCCTATCTCTAGAACTATACAATACACCAACCACCACATTTCAGAATGAACTTCGTACGAACCTGAATTGTCCGATTTCGAGGACCAATCGATATCGGATTGAGTCCAAAACTTGGGGAACATCATAATATTGTGGGAGGAGTCATTTTGTGGGTTTTGAGTGAAATCTAATCTCTAGAACTATACAATACACCAACCACCCCATTTCAGAACGAACTTCGTACGAACCTGAATTGTCCGATTTCAAGGACCAACCGGTATCGGATTGAGTCCAAAACTTGGGGAACATCATCATATTGTGGGAGGAGTCATTTGGTGTGTTTGTAGTGAAATCCAATCTCTAGAACTATACAATACACCAAACCACCCCATTTCAGAACGAACTTCGTACTGAACCTGAATTGTTAAATTTCGTGGACCGATCGATATCGGATTGAGTCCAAAACTTGGGGAACGTCATAATATTGTCGGAGGAGTCATTTTGGTGGGTTTTGAGTGAAATCTAATACCTAGAACTATACAATACACCAACCACTCCATTTCAGAACGAACTTCGTACGAACCTGAATTTTCCGATTTCAAGCACCAATCGATATCGGATTGAGTCCAAAACTTGGGGAAGATCATAATATTGTGGGAGGAGTCATTTGTTGGGTTTTGAGTGAAATCCAATCTCTAGAACTATACAATACACCAACCACTCCATTTCATAACGACCTTCGTACGAAACTGAATTGTCAAATTTCGTGGACCGATCGATATCAGATTGAGTCCAAACTTGCGGGAAAGTCATAATATTGTGGGAGGAGTCATTTGGTGGGTTTTGAGTGAAATCCAATCTCTAGAACTATACAATACACCAACCACCCCATTTTAGAACGAACTTCGTAGGAACCTGAATTGTCCGATTTCTAGGACCAATCGATATCGGATTGATCCAAAATTTGGGGACATCATAATATTGTGGGAGGAGTCATTTGGTGTGTTTTTAGTGAAATCCAATCTCTAGAACTATACAATACACCAACCACCCCATTTCAGAACGAACTTCGTACGAACCTTAATTGTCAAATTTCGTTGACCACTCGATATCGGATTGAGTCCAAAACTTGGGGAACATCATAATATTGTGGGAGGAGTGATTTTGTGGGTTTTGCGTGAAATCTAATCTCAAGAACTATTCAGTACACCAACCACCCCATTTCAGAACGAAATTCGTACGAACCTGAACTGTCCGATTTCAAGGACCAATCGATATCGGATTGAGTCCAAAACTTGGGGAACATCATAATATTGTGGGACGAGTCATTTGGAGGGTTTTGAGTGAAATCCAATCTCTAGAACTGTACAATACACCAACCACCCCATTTCAGAACGAAATTCGTACGAACATGAATTGTCCGATTTCAAGGACCAATCGATATCGGATTGAGTCCAAAACTTGGGAAACATCATAATATTGTGGGAGGAGGCATTTGGTGGGTTTTGAGTGAAATCAAATCTCTAGAACTATACGATACACCAACCACCCCATTTCAGAACGAACTTCATACGAACCTGAATTGTCCGATTTCAAAGACCAATCGATATCGGATTGAGTCCAAAACTTGGGGAACATCATAATATTGTGGGAGGAGTCATTTGGTGGGTTTTGAGTGAAATCCAATCTCTAGAACTATACAATACACCAACCACCACATTTCAGAACGAACTTCATAGGAACCTGAATTGTCCGATTTCAAGGACCAATCGATATCGGATTGAGTCCAAAACTTGGGGAACATCATAATATTGTGGGAGGAGTCATTTGGAGGGTTTTGAGCGAAATTCAAATCTCTAGAACTGTACAATACACCAACCACCCTATTTCAGAACGAACTTCGTAGGGAACCTGAATTGTCCGATTTCAAGGACCAATCGATATCGGATTGAGTCCATAACTTGGGGGAACATCATCATATTGTGGGAGGAGTCATTTGGGTGTGTTTTTAGGAAATCCAATCTCTAGAACTATACAATACACCAACCACCCCATTTCAGAACGAACTTCGTACGAACCTGAATTGTCCGATTTCAAGGACCAATCGATATCGGATTGAGTCCCAAAACTTGGGGAACATCATAATATTGTGGGATGAGTCATTTGGGGGGTTTTGAGTGAAAGTCAATCTCTAGAACTATACAATACACCAACCACTCTATTTCAGAACGAACTTCGTACGAACCTGAATTGACAGATTTCGTGGACCACTCGATATCGGATTGAGTCCAAAACATGGGGAACATCATAATATTGTGGGAGGAGTCATTTGGTGTTTTTTGAGTGAAATCTTATCTCTAGAACTATACAATACACCAACCACCCCATTTCAGAACGAACTTCGTACGAACCTGAATTGTCCGATTTCAAGGACCAATCGATATCGGATTGAATCCAAAACTTGGGGAACATCATAATATTGTGGGAGGAGTCATTTGGTGGGTTTTGAGTGAAATCCAATCTCTAGAACTATACAATACACCAACCATTATATTTCAGAACGAGCTTCGTACGAACCTGAATTGTCAAATTTCGTGGACCACTCGATTTCGGATTGAGTCCAAAACTTGTGGAACATCATAATATTGTGAGAGGAGTCATTTGGTGGGTTTTGAGTGAAATCTAATCTTTAGAACTATACAATACACCAACCACCCCATTTTAGAATGAACTTCATAGGAACCTGAATTGTCCGATTTCAAGGATGAATCGATATCGGATTGAGTCCAAAACTTGGGGAATATCATAATATTGTGGGAGGAGTCATTTCGTGGGTTTTGAGTGAAATTCAATCCCTAGAACTATACAATACACCAACCACTCCATTTCAGAACGAACTTCGTACGAACCTGAATTGTTAAATTTCGTGGACCGATCGATATCGGATTGAGTCCAGAACTTGGGGAACGTCATAATATTGTGGGAGGAGTCATTTTGGTGGGTTTTGAGTGAAATCTAATACCTAGAACTATACAATACACCAACCACTCCATTTCAGAACGAACTTCGTACGAACCTGAATTTTCCGATTTCAAGCACCAATCGATATCGGATTGAGTCCAAAACTTGGGGAAGATCATAATATTGTGGGAGGAGTCATTTGTTGTGTTTTGAGTGAAATCCAATCTCTAGAACTATACAATACACCAACCATTCCATTTCAGAACGAACTTCGTACGAACCTGAATTGTCAAATTTCGTGGACCACTCGATATCGGATTGAGTCCAAAACTTGGGGAACATCATAATATTGTGCGAGGAGTCATTTGGTGGGTTTTGAGTGAAATCTAATCTCTAGAACTATACAATACACCAACCAGCCCATTTCGGAACGGACTTCGTAGGAACCTGAATTGTCCGATTTCAAGGACCAATCGATATCGGATTGAGTCCAAAACTTGGGGAACATCATAATATTGTGGGAGGAGTCATTTGGTGTGTTTTGAGTGAAATCCAACCTCTAGAACTGTACAATACACCAACCACCCCATTTCAGAACGAACTTCGTAGGAACCTGAATTTTCTGATTTCAAGGACCAATCGATATCGGATTGAGTCCAAAACTTGGGGAACATCTTCATATTGTGGGAGGAGTCAATTGGTGTGTTTTAAGTGAAATCCAATCTCTAGAACTATACAATACACCAACAACCCCATTTCAGAACGAACTTCGTAGGAACTTGAATTGTCCGATTTCAAGGACCAATCGATATCGGATTGAGTATAAAACTTGGGGAACATCATAATATTGTGGGAGGAGTCATTTGGTGTGTTTTTAGTGAAATCAAATCTCTAGAACTATACAATACACCAACCACCCCATTTCAGAACGAACTTCGTACGAACCTGAATTGTCCGATTTCGAGGACCAATCGATATCGGATTGAGTCCAAAACTTGGGGAACTTCATAATATTGTGGGAGGAGTCATTTGGTGGGTTTTGAGTGAAATCCAATCTCAAGAACTATAAAATACACCAACCATTCCATTTCAGAACGAACTTCGTACGAATCTGAATTGTCAAATTTCGTGGACCACTCGATATCGGATTGAGTCCAAAACTTGGGGAACATCATAATATTGTGGGAGGAGTCATTTGGTGGGTTTTGAGTGAAATCTAATCTTTTGAACTATACAATACACCAACCACCCCATTTTACAACGAACTTCGTAGGAACCTGAATTGTCCGATTTCAAGGGCCAATCGATATCGGAATGAGTCCAAAACTTGGGGAACATCAAAATATTGTGGGAGGAGGCATTTCGTGGGTTTTGAGTGAAATACAATCCCTAGAACTATACAATACACCAACCACTCCATTTCAGAATGAACTTCGTACGAACCTGAATTGTTAAATTTCGTGGACCGATCGATTTCGGATTAAGTCCAAAACTTGGGGAACGTCATAATATTGTGGGAGGAGTCATTTGGTGGGTTTTGAGTGAAATCCAATCTCGAGAACTATACAATACACCAACCACCCCATTTCAGAACGAACTTCGTACGAACCTGAAGTGTCCGATTTCAAGGACCAATCGATATCGGATTGAGTGCAAAACTTGGGGAACATCAGAATATTGTGGGAGGAGTCATTTGGTGGGTTTTGAGTGAAATCCAATCTCTAGAACTATACAATACACCAACCACCCCATTTCAGAACGAACTTCGTACGAACCTGAATTGTCCGATTTCAAGGACCAATCGATATCGGATTGAGTCCTAAACTTGGGGAACATCATAATATTGTGGGAGGAGTCATTTGGAGGGTTTTGAGTGAAATCCAATCTCTAGAACTATACAATACACCAACCACTCTATTTCAGAACGAACTTCGTACGAACCTGAATTGACAAATTTCGTGGACCACTCGATATCGGATTGAGTCCAAAACATGGGGAACATCATAATATTGTGGGAGGAGTCATTTGGTGTTTTTTGAGTGAAATCTTATCTCTAGAACTATACAATACACCAACCACCCCATTTCAGAACGAACTTCGTACGAACCTGAATTGTCAAATTTCGTGGACCGATCGATATCGGATTGAGTCCAAAACTAGGGGAACGTCATAATATTGTGGGAGGAGTCATTTTGGTGGGTTTTGAGTGAAATCCAATCCCTAGAACTATACAATACACCAACCACTCCATTTCAGAACGAACTTCATACGAACCTGAATTGTCAAATTTCGTGGACCGATCGATATCGGATTGAGTCCAAAACTTAGGGAACGTCATAATATTGTGGAAGGAGTCATTTTGGTGGGTTTTGAGTGAAATCCAATCCCTATAACTATACAATACACCAACCACTCCATTTCAGAACGAACTTCGTACGAACCTGAATTTTCAAATTTCATGGACCGATCGATATCGGATTGAGTCCAAAACTTAGGGAACTCATAATATTGTGGGAGGAGTCATTTGGTGGGTTTTGAGTGAAATCCAATCTCTAGAACTATACAATACACCAACCACCCCATTTCAGAACGAACTTCGTACGAACCTGAATTGTCAAATTTCGTGGACCGATCGATATCGGATTGAGTCCAAAACTTGGGGAACGTCATAATATTGTGGGAGGAGTCATTTGGTGGGTTTTGAGTGAAATCCAATCTCTAGAACTATACAATACACCAACCACCCCATTTCAGAACGAACTTCGTACGAACCTGAATTGTCAAATTTCGTGGACCGATCGATATCGAATTGAGTCCAAAACTTGGAGAACATCATAATATTGTGGGTGTAGTCATTTGGTGGGTTTTGAGTGAAATCCGATCTCTAGAACTATACAATACACCAACCACCCCATTTTATGAACGAACTTCGTACGAACCTGAATTGTCCGATTTCTAGGACCAATCGATACCGGATTGAGTCCAAAAAGTTGGGGAACATAATAATATTGTGGGAGGAGTCATTTGGTGGGTTTTGAGTGAAATCCAATCTCTAGAACTATACAATTGATAAGGTCATAATTTCACACATTTGCATGCCTTCTTTGCTTAGTAATTTTGTTTAGTTTCTCTTTATTTTGAGTCTCTTACCTATGTTTGTGTGTTTTGTAGGTTAGGACAGCAAGGGGATCACATTTGATACAATTCATGCATATTAAGGGTTGATTGGCATAAGAGGAATGTGAGCTTATTGACAGAACCAATTTGGGCCACACTCCTTGTCAGTCCAAATTCGTGGGTCATCTTGCAGGCCTCATTTCAGCAACCTACACTGCTTGGATGAGGAGACATGCTTCACAGAAGTTGTTCCAATGGGTGTCTAGTATAACATATCCAAATTTCAGCCCAATTAATGATAGCTAGAGTCCTTAGCCTGTCAAACACTGAACCATGCTCTAGGAGGATTTTAATATGTAGCTGCCAGCTGTTGAGCCTTGTGCTCCGCACCTCCCTTGAGCCATGTGCCTCACTTCAGCATTATTTGACTTTGGACCTGACATGTTGAGCAAATTAGGGAGGCATTTCAGCTATGGAAGTCAAAAAGGAGCAAAACATGGCATGCTTAATTATGGGGATCTTGTCTGCACAAATCAAGGACCATTTTCCAGGAATTCTGGTAGGCTACACATGGGAGACAAATCAGTATGGGAAGTCAAAAAGATGAACAAAAGTCAAGCTTTCCATAAAGAAACCAAGAAAAGTCCACCAAAGCATTTATTGGGCAGCTGGAAAAGATGGCATTTATTGGGCAGCTTAGGCAATTGGGAGCAGCTAAGAGAGGTGTGTTTCACCAGCCAAAGGGGAGCACGAAATTGCACTCTATAAATAGAGAGTTGCACACTCATTCAAAGGAGGGTAGACACACACATTCACTTCATCCATACACACATTCAGATTCACCACAAAGAGAGAAGAGAGCTTGGAGCTGTCGAGGGAGCTTGGAGCTGTCCTGGGAACTTCCTTGCTGCCATCATCTAGTTCTTCTCCTGTCTTTATCCTATCTATGTATTTCTTATTTTCTGTATTCATAGTTATGTCTAACTAATCCATTTAGTTAGGGCTTAGGATGAAGCCCTAGTCATGAATATTCAATGTTATGGATGATTTTATGGTTAATTGATTTCCTTGCTTTTATTATCAAGTTGTTAATCTCCAGTTTATTATGTGCTTGATGTATGTTTTCTTGGAGTAGCTAACTAGGATTTTATGCATTTAGCACAGGTTGGGAAGGGGTTTAGATTCACCAATTCTACTCTCCTTTCACAAGCAACACTTGAATGGCCTAAGAATCATTCAAGGGGTTAATAACCATAGGTTGACTAGGACAGATACCATGTTCTAGGACTTGTGTGATTATCATATTCTCAAGGAGCTTAATGACTCTTGTATGCTTTATTCTAAGTAGATACCATGCTTAGGTTGCATATTAGAGATCACGTGTTGTGTGGATACCATGCATAATCACATGCCTTAGGAGAATCATGCATCCTGCACCTAGATACCATAGGCTTGTATGCGATGATCTATTGTTGATGAAGCTTGAGTCAATTTCTATGCATTCATAACTTGGATAGGAAAACTAGTGGTGGATTCCAAGGCTCTAACACCTTTCAATCATTGTTTCACAACTTGTTGATTGCTGCCAGTGTTTACTTTCGAGCACTTTCATTTCACTTTCTTGTTTTCATTTCAACAACAAAACCCCCAATTTCGAGTGCGTGTGTGGTGCTAGGATTCTGTCCTAGACCTTGAGTAATTAGCAAGAGGCATTGTTGAATTCGACCTTGCCTTTAGCTAGTTAGTCAGTTTCTTTGTTCTTTGTTTTTCTAGCATTCTAAGTAATTTAACTTGGAACCAAGTTACCATTCTCCGTGGGATCGACCTCGTATTTACATAAGCTATACTATAAACGGTTCGTGCACTTGCGAGAATTAAAGTTGCTGTTTTTAATAACTCATTTTAGTTGTTAAGAATAGGATCAACAACAATACACCAACCACCCCATTTATGAACGAACTTCGTACGAACCTGAATTGTCTGATTTCAAGGACCAATTGATATCGGATTGAGTCCAAAACTTGGGGAACATCGTAATATTGTGTGACAGGACCCGATCCGAATTCCACTTTGGAATTCGAACCAAGTCCTATGCGTGTCCGACACCTGGCGAATGTCGGGCACAAATAACCTTTTTACCCTTCCTGTTACAATTACTATTAAAACTTCCCTTAGACTCCTGCCGAAAATTCGGCAGAGTCTCCCCTGTATTTTGTCCAAACCAAAAAAATTTCACCTGTTAAACAAACAATAATCTTCACACCAACTGCCAGAATATGTCAGCCAAACATTCACCAGTTCTGGTTCTCCAGTCCACAAGATATCAGAGCAGTTACTAACTATTTACAAGAATTTAAGTATTTTACAACAAAATCCTACATTTCGTGGGTGGCGCGGGAGCTAGGAGTGGCCCGTGGTGGATTCCTGTGCACTTCTACTGCCTGGGGGCGAAAAAAAACAATTTGAAAGTGTGAGTGGACAAAAAATAACGTTCTCAAAACAATTTATAAACATAGTAACCCCCGTTGTAAAAATGAATAGGTATGTAAATCTAAAGTTCGACTGTATTCAAATACAAAGCGTTCAAATAAACATGTATATGTATACGTATCTATACAGATGTGAACACATGCACGAATATCGAGAAAACTGGTATAAAATGACTGAAAGCAATAATTACATAAAAGCACTGAAATTCTTTTAAAACTACCACCTAAATGTACCCCTGTAAATCCGTCAATTCCCCTGGCAGGTCTCGGCGACACACAGTCTATCCGAGCCGCAAACTAGCAGGATTCAGGGGACTATGGTCAGCCTGATCCGCCGACAGGTCTCGATGACACCAAGTCGACTCGAGCTGCTCTGGCAAGATATAGGGGACTGTAGTCAGCTTGATCCGCAATCCTGGCAGGTCTCGGGGACACAGAGTCAGCCGAGCCACAAATCCTGGCAGGTCTCGGGACACCAAGTCTGCCGAGCTGCAAATCCTGGCACTCACGGTCTGAGCGTCCCCGAAACTCGTGAGGCAATGTCAAGTGCACTGACAGAACTGTAAACAGACTGGATGTCCGTAGACATCGGTCCATCTGAGGGTAATCACCAAATAAAAATGGGTACGTGGTGGTTTTAAAAATAAATAACTTTAGGAAAATTTGATTAATAACTGTAATCTCGCATTATGCTGTTATCTCATTTGATTTAGACCTCAAACTCTGTTTCTATAACTTTTAGCATGTGACTGAGCAGCGTGAAATTATAGAAATATCACGGTACTAATCAAGCTCGGAAACTTTCAATAAAACTTATTCAAAATCAAATAATAAAATTCATGCATATAAACTTATTTATAAAAGCGTTTGTATAAACTTATTTATAGAAAATCATTTATGAAAGAAAGGTCCACTCACTGCTGGTCCGAGCTAGCTGGACCCTTTGAAGGTCCCTCCTGGGGTTCTGCTGATCCTCTGGTGCCTGATTACCCATAAAGATTAAATTCATAAAACTGCTCAATAAAAGAATTAAATTAAACACCCTGCCCCCGGCTCCTAGAAATTCGTGTACTCATTTTAAAGTCACTCCTATGCCCACTTTAGCCTTTCACACAATTAGAACGGCCTTGAAAGACCTGAAGCTGTTCCAAGCGATAAACTATCAGACCGGACGATTCGGAACCTCGTGGGGTCCACGATCTCCGATGGCCAATCTGGGATTCTCTAAAGGTTCCTTACAGAGAAAGACCCATGTCCTGCAAGTTTGGTCCGAAACGGACGGTCGGATTAGCCAAAATTGCATTATCGCTTAAAATCCAAACTCTAGCCCCAGGGTTCGCGATTTCGGAGTATCCGGGACTCTGATTCGCAATCCGTCAAATCCTACACGATCCTGAAATCATGTAGAATGACATATCTGAATTTGGGTGCGATCCAACGGCTCGACGACACTGCACCCAAGGATCGCGCAATATGGAAAATCTGTTTGGGGCTCAAACGGACTCCAAATCGAGATCCGGGAAATCCTACGCGCTCGAGACAACACGAGGATCGCAAAACTACTCAGAGTCACTTCACTACCCTCACCCACGCGCCGCCACACACGCGGGCAGTTTGGGTGTCTAAAGCGATACCGGGTTGCTGGAAAAACTCAAAACCGAGACTCCAAACTTCTATCCTAGGTAAAACACCCCATTTGGAGTCACTTTTGTTCTTGAACATACCCCCAAAAGTGGCCGGAAATGGCCGATCACAGTGGCCGAAGTTCGGCCGATTTTCAATTCGAAAATCGAGTGATCTAGAGGTAAAATCGATCAAAACCCAGCCAACCATTAGTTAGAGCATGAAAAATAGCTAAGAAACCATACCTTACTCAAACGATTTGGTTGAGAAACGAAGGAGAACGAAGGGTCTAAAAATCGGGTGAAAATCGGTTGGAAATCTCGATTTTCCGGCCAGTTCCGGTCGGCCCAAGGGCGGAGACGGGTCGGGAAAGGACGGCAGGGCCGAGGCGGTTCCGATGGTACCAACGCCGACGATCAAGACGGCCTGTGGTGGTGGCTGGAACGGCTGGAAGGGAGGAGGGGCGCGGCTGCACGCGACGGGAGGAGAGAGAGGAGAAAAGAGATAAAAATCTGACTTTTTCCAAATTACCATGTTGCCCTTCGCGGTATTTTGACCGTATTTTCTTCGTTACAACTCCGATTCGAGTCTACTCCGTGTCTACGGACTCGTTTCGCCGTGCTCTACGGGACGGCGTAAGCGGAATTGCCAAATTCCTTCTCAGTCAAAAAGTCAACTTTCTCCCTATTAAATAATGCGAGGGCAAAATCGTCTTTTTGCTAGAATAAATTAATGCTAATTTTTAGATATTTTGTTTTGGGTTATTACAATCTACCCCCCTTAAAGAAAATTTCGTCCTCGAAATTTACATACCTATTACTCGAAGAGGTAAGGGTACTGTTCCCGCATTTGGTCCTCAGGTTCCCATGTGGCCTCTTCCACAGTATGACTTCTACATAAGACCTTCACAAGTGGAATCTCCCTCGAACGCAAAACTTGCATCTTTCGATCTAAAATCTGAACTGGTTGCTCGACATAAGTCAAATCTTCTTGTAGCTCTATCGGTTGTTCCTCCAGCACATGAGAAGGATCCGGAATATACTTCCGAAGCATCGAGACATGGAACACGTCGTGCAACCGAGACAAATCCGGAGGTAAAGCAAGTCTATAAGCTACTGGACCTACACACTCCACATTCTCATAAGGTCCAATATAGCGAGGACTTAGTTTTCCTCGCCTTCCAAACCTTACTATGCCCTTCCAAGGCAATAATTTCAGGAACACCCAGTCTCCAACCTCAAACTGGAGGTCCCTTCTTTTGTTATCTGCATAGCTCTTTTGTCTGTCCTGAGCCGTTTTCAGTCTTTCTCGGATTAACTTCACTTGTTCCTTTGTCCGTTCGATGTCATCTGCCACTTCCAGTCGGTTCTCACCGACTTCATCCCAATAAAATGGAGTTCTACACTGTTTTCCATACAAGGCGTCAAATGGGGACATTCTGATACTTGCCTGGTAGCTGTTATTATATGCAAACTCCATAAGTGGCAATTTCTCGTCCCAGTCTTCTCAGAACTGTAGTGCACAAGCTCTCAACATATCTTCCAACGTCTGAATCGTCCTCTCCGACTGACCGTCTGTCTGAGGATGAAAAGCAGTACTGAACTGTAACTGGGTTCCAAAAGCTTCATGCAACTTTGTCCAAAATCGGGAGGTAAACCGTGGATCTCTATCAGAAGTGATAGAAACTGGCACCCATGAAGTCGTACTATCTCATCAATGAAGAGCTTGGCCAACTTATTTAACGTGTAGTTTGCTCTTACCGGTAAGAAATGAGCAGACTTCGTGAGTCGATCCACAATCACCCACACTCCATCGTGGTTATTCCGTGTTCGGGGAAGGTTGAACATGAAATCCATGGTCAGATGCTCCCACTTCCATTCAGGAATTGGGAATGGTTGTAACAGCCCAGAAGGTTTCTGTCGTTCTGCTTTCACATGCTGACAAATCAAGCACTTTCTTACATACTCTGCTATCTCCTTCTTCATGAAAGGCCACCAGTAGTGTTCCCTCAAAGTATGGTACATTTTAGTACTCCCAGGGCGCATGGCAAAAGCAGAGTTGTGGGCCTCTTCGAGGATTTCCCTCTTTAGAGCTTCATCATGAAAAACATACAATCTGGTGGGTTTTGAGTCCAATTTCAAGGACCAATCGATATCGGATTGAGCCCAAAAATTGGGGAACATCATAATATTGTGGGAGGAGTCATTTGGTGGGTTATGAGTGAAATACAATCCCTAGAACTATACAATACACCAACCACTCCATTTCAGAACGAACTTCGTACAAACCTGAATTGTCAAATTTCGTGGACCGATCGATATCGGATTGAGTCCAAAACTTGGGGAACATCATAATATTGTGGTAGGAGTCATTTGGTGGGTTTTGAGTGAAATCCAATCTCTACAACTATACAATACACCAACCACCCCATTTCAGAACGAACTTCGTACGAACCTGAATTGTCCGATTTCAAGGACCAATCGATATCGGATTGAGTCCAAAACTTGGGGAACATCATAATATTGTGGGAGGAGTCATTTGGTGGGTTTTGAGTGAAATACAATCCCTAGAACTATACAATACACCAACCAATCCATTTCAGAACGAACTTCGTACGAACCTGAATTGTCAAATTTCGTGGACCGATCGATATCGGATTGAGTCCAAAACTTGGGGAACGTCATAATATTGTGGGAGGAGTCATTTGGTGGGTTTTGAGTGAAATCCAATCCCTAGAACTATACAATACACCAACCACTCCATTTGAGAACGAACTTCGTACGAACCTGAATTGTCCGATTTCAAGCACCAATCGATATCGGATTGAGTCCAAAATTTGGGGAACATCATAATATTGTGGGACGAGTCATTTGGTGGGTTTTGAGTGAAATCCAATCTCTAGAACTATACAATACACCAACCACCCAATTTCAGAACGAACTTCGTACGAACCTGAACTGTCCGATTTGAAGGACCAATCGATATCGGATTAAGTCCAAAACTTGGGGAACATCATAATATTGTGGGAGGAGTCATTTGGTGGGTTTTTGAGTGAAATCCAATCTCTAGAACTATACAATACACCAACCACCCCATTTATGAACGAACTTCATACGAACCGGAATTGTCCGATTTCAAGGACCAATCGATATCGGGTTGAGTCCAAAACTTGGGGAACAAATATATGTGGGAGGAGTCATTTGGTGGCGTTTGAGAGAAATCCAATCTTAGAGCTATACAATACACCAACCACCCCATTTCAGAACGAACTTCGTACGAACCTGAATTGTCCGATTTCAAGGACCAATCTATATGGGATTGAGTCCAAAACTTGGGGAACATCATAATATTGTGGGAGGAGTCATTTGGTGGGTTTTGAGTGAAATACAATCTGTAGAACTGTACAATACACCAACCACTCCATTTCAGAACGAACTTCGTACGAACCTGAATTGTCAAATTTCGTGGACCGATCGATATCGGATTGAGTCGAAAACTTGGGGAACATCATAATATTGTGGGAGGAGTCATTTGGTGGGTTTTCAGTGAAATCCAATCTCTAGAACTAGACAATAGACCAACCACCCCATTTATGAACGAACTTCGTACGAACCTGAATTGTCTGATTTCAAGGACCAATCGATATCGGATTGAGTCCAAAACTTGGGGAACATAATAATATTGTGGGAGGAGTCATTTGGTGGGTTTTGAGAGAAATCCAATCTTTAGAACTATACAATACACCAACCACCCCATTTCAGAACGAACTTCGTACGAACCTGAACTGTCCGATTTGAAGGACCAATCGATATCGGATTAAGTCCAAAACATGGGGAACATCATAATATTGTGGGAGGAGTCATTTGGTGGGTTTTGAGTGAAATCTAATCTCTAGAACTATACAATAGACCAACCACCCCATTTATGAACGAACATCGTACGAACCTGAATTGTCTGATTTCAAGGACTAATCGATATCGGATTGAGTCCAAAACTTGGGGAACATAATAATATTGTGGGAGGAGTCATTTGGTGGGTTTTGAGAGAAATCCAATCTCTAGAACTATACAATACACCAACCACCCCATTTCAGAACGAACTTCGTACGAACCTGAATTGTCCGATTTCAAGCACCAATCGATATCGGATTGAGTCCAAAACTTGGGGAACATCATAATATTGTGGGAGGAGTCATTTGGGGGGTTTTGAGAGAAATCCAATCTCTAGAACTATACAATACACCAACCACCCCATTTATGAACGAACTTCCTACGAATCTGAATTGTCCGATTTCAAGGACCAATCGATATGGGATTGAGTCCAAAACTTGGGGAACATCACAATATTGTGGGAGGAGTCATTTGGTGGGTTTTGAGTGAAATCCAATCTCTAGAACTATACAATACACCAACCACCCCATTTCAGAACGAACTTCGTACGAACCTGAATTGTCCGAATTCAAGGACCAATCGATATCGGAATAAGTCCAAAACTTTTGGAACATCATAATATTGTGGGAGGAGTCATTTGGTGGGTTTTGAGTGAAATCCAATCTCTAGAACTATACAATACACCAACCACCCCATTTCAGAACGAACTTCGTACGAACCTGAATTGTCCGATTTCAAGGACCAATCGATATCGGATTTAAGTCCAAAACTGGGGAAACATCATAATATTGTGGGAGGAGACATTTGGTGGGTTTAGAGTGAAATCCAATCTCTAGAACTATACAATACACCAACCACCCCATTTATGAACGAACTTCGTACGAACCTGAATTGTCCGATTTCAAGGACCAATCTATATGGGATTGAGTCCAAAACTTGGGGAACATCATAATATTGTGGGAGGAGTCATTTGGTGGGTTTTGAGTGAAATACAATCTGTAGAACTGTACAATACACCAACCACTCCATTTCAGAACGAACTTCGTACGAACCTGAATTGTCAAATTTCGTGGACCGATCGATATCGGATTGAGTTGAAAACTTGGGGAACATCATAATATTGTGGGAGGAGTCATTTGGTGGGTTTTCAGTGAAATCCAATCTCTAGAACTATACAATACACCAACCACCCCATTTCAGAACGAACTTCGTACGAACCTGAATTGTCCGATTTCAAGGACCAATCGATATGGGATTGAGTCCAAAAATTTGGGAACATCATAATATTGAGGGAGGAGTCATTTGGTGGGATTTGAGTGAAATACAATCCCTAGAACTATACAATACACCAACCACTCCATTTCAGAACAAACTTCGTACGAACCTGAATTGTCAAATTTCGTGGACCGATCGATATCGGATTGAGTCCAAAACTTATGGAAGATCATAATATTGTGGGGGGAGTCATTTGGTGGGTTTTGAGTGAAATCCAATCCCTAGAACTATACAATACACCAACCACTCCATTTCACAACGAACTTCGTACGAACCTGAATTGTCAAATTTGGTGGACCGATGGATATCGGATTGAGTACAAAACTTGGGGAATGTCATAATATTGTGGGAGGAGTCATTTGGTGGGTTTTGAGTGAAATCCAATCCCTAGAACTATACAATACACCAGCCACTCCATTTCAGAACGAACTTCGTACGAACCTGAATTGTCAAATTTGGTGGACCGATCGATATCGGATTGAGTACAAAGCTTGGGGAACGTCATAATATTGTGGGGGGAGTCATTTTGTGGGGTTTTGAGTGAAATCCAATCCCTAGAACTATACAACACACCAACCACCCCATTTCAGAACGAACTTCGTACGAACCTGAATTGTCCGATTTCAAGGAACAATCGATATCGGATTGAGTCCAGAACTTGGTGAACATCATAATATTGTGGGGGGAGTCATTTGGTGGGTTTTGAGTGAAATCCAATCCCTAGAACTATACAATACACCAACCACTCCATTTCAGAACGAACTTCGTACGAACCTGAATTGTCAAATTTGGTGGACCGATCGATATCGGATTGAGTACAAAGCTTGGGGAACGTCATAATATTGTGGGGGGAGTCATTTGGTGGGTTTTGAGTGAAATCCAATCCCTAGAACTATACAATACACCAACCACCCCATTTATGAACGAACTTCGTACGAACCTGAATTGTCCGATTTCAAGGACCAATCGATATGGGATTGAGTCCAAAACTTGGGGAACATCATAATATTGTGGGAGGCGTCATTTGGTGGGTTTTGAGTGAAATCCAATCTCTAGAACTATACAATACACCAACCACCCCATTTATGAACGAACTTCGTAGGAACCTGAATTTTCCGATTTCAAGGACCAATCGATATCGAATTGAGTCCAAAACTTGGGGAACATCATAATATTGTGGTAGTTGTCATTTGGTGGGTTTTGAGTGAAATCCAATCCCTAGAACTATACAATATAATAACCGCTCTATTTCAAAACGAACTTCGTACGAACCTGAATTGTCAGATTTCGAGGACCAATCGATATCGGATTGAGTCCAAAACTTGGGGAATATCATAATATTGTGGAAGGAGTCATTTGGTGGGTTTTGAGTGAAATCCAATCCCCAGAACTATAAAATACACCAACCACTCCATTTCAGAACGAACTTCATACGAACTTGAATTCTCTGATTTCATGGACCAATCGATATCGGATTGAGTCCAAAACTTGGGGAACATCATAATATTGTGGGAGGAGTCATTTGGAGGCTTTTGGGTGAAATCCAATCCCTACAACTATACAATACACCAACCACTCCACTTCAGAATGACCTTCATACAAACTTGAATTGTCCGATTTCATTGACCAATCGATATCGGATTGAGTCCAAAACCTGGGGAACATCATAATATTGTGGGAAGAGGCATTTGGTGGGTTTTGAGTAAAATACAATCCCTAGAACTATACAGTACACCAACCACTCCATTTCCGAACGAACTTCGTACGAACCTGAATTGTCAAATTTCGTGGACCGATCGATATCGGATTGAGTCCAAAACTTGAGGAACATCATACTATTGTGGGAGGAGTCATTTGGTGTTATTTTGAGTGAAATCCAATCTCTAGAACTGTACAATACACCAACCACCCCATTTCAGAACGAACTTCGTACGAACCTGAATTTTTCGATTTCAAGGACCAATCGATATCGGATTGAGTCCAAAACTTGGGGAACATCATAATATTGTGGGAGTTGTCATTTGGTGGGTTTTGAGTGAAATCCAATCCCTAGAACTATACAATACACCAACCACTCCATTTCAAAACGAACTTCGTACGAACTTGAATTCTCTGATTTCATGGACCAATCGATATCCGATTGAGTCCAAAACTTCGGGAACAAAATAATATTGTGGGAGTTGTCATTTGGTGGGTTTGGAATGAAATCCAACTCTAGAAGCATGCAATACACCAACCACTCCATTTCCGAACACAGTTTGCACGCACCGGAATTGGCCGATTTCGTGGACCAATCGATATCGGATTAAGTACAGAACTTGGGGAACATCGTAATATTGTGGGAGGATTAATTTAGTGGGTTTTGAGTGAAATCCAATCTCTAGAACTATGCAATACACCGACAACTATATTTCAAAACGAACTTCATACGAACCTGAATTGTCCTATTTCATGGACCAATCGGTATCGGATTGAGTCCTAAACTTGGGGAACATCATAATATAGTAGGAGGAGTCAGTTGGTGGGTTTTGAGTGAAATCCAATCCCTAGAACAATGCAATACACCTACCACTCCATTTCAGAATGAACTTCGTACGAACCAGAATTGTTCAATTTCAGGGACCAATAGATATCGGATTGAGTCCAAAATTTGGGGAACATCCTAATATGATGGGATGAGTCATTTGGTGGGTTTTGAGTGAATTCCAATCTCTTGAACTATGCAATACACCGACCACTCCATTTCGGAACGAAGTTCGTAAGAACCTAAATTGTCCAATATCTTGGACCAATCGATATCGGATTGAGTCCAAAACATGGGGAACGTCATAATTTTGTGGGAGGAGTCATTTGGTGGGTTTTGAGTGAAATCCAATCCCTAGAATTATACAATACATCAGCCACTCCATTTCAGAATGAACTTCGTACGAACCTGAATTGTCTGATTTCATGGACCAATCGACATCGGATTGAGTCCAAAACTTGGGGAACATCATAATACGGTGGGAGGGGTCATTGGTGGGTTTTGAGCGAAATCCAATCTCTAGAATCCTGCAATACACCGACAAATCCATTTCAGAACTAACTTAGTACGAACCTGAATTGTCCAATTTCATAGACCAATGTATATCGGATTGAGTCCAAAACTTCTGGAACATCATAATGTCGAGGGAGGAGTCATTTGGTGTGTTTTATGCGAAATTCAGTCTCTAGAACTTTGCAATACACCAACTACTACATTTAAGAACGAACTTTGTACGAACTTGAATTGTTCGATTTCATGATCAATAGATATCGGATTGGGTCCAAACCCTGGGGAATATCATAATATGGTGGGAGGAGTCATTTAGTGGGTTTTGAGTGAAATCCAATATCCAGAACTATGCAATACGCCGACAACTGTATTTCAAATCGATTCATATGAACCTTAATTGTCCTATTTCATGGACCAATTGAGGTCGGATTGATTCCAAAATTTGGGGAACATCATAATATACTAGAGGAGTCATTTGGTAGATTTTATGCGAAATCCAGTCCCTAGAACTTTGCAATACACCAACTACTACATTTCAGAACGAACTTTGTACGAACCTGAGTTGTTCGATTTCATGGACGAATCGATATCGGATTGGGTCCAAACCGTGGGGAATATCATAACATGGTGGGAGGAGTAATTTAGTGGGTTTTGAGTGAAATCCAATCTCTAGAACTATGCAATACACCGACAACTCTATTTCAAAACGAACTTCATACGAACGAACTTGAATTGTCTTATTTCATGGACCAATCGATATCGGATTGAGTCCAAAACTTGTGGAGCATCATAATATAGTGGGAGGAGTCATTTGGGGTTTTGAGTGAAATCTCATCTCTAGAACTATGCAATACACCAACCACTCCTTTTCGAAACGAACTTTGTACAAACATGAATTGTTCGATTTCATAGACGAATCGATATCAGATTTAGTCCAAAACTAGGGGAACATCATATTATTATGGGAGGAGTCATTTGGTGGGTTTTGAGCGAAATCCAATCTCTAGAAGTATGCAATACATGCACAACTCCATTCAAAACTAACTTAGTACGAACTTGAATTGTCACATGTCATGGACCAACGTATGTCGGATTGAGTCCAGAACTTGGGGAACATCATAATGTTGAGGGAGGAGTCATTTGGTGGGTTTTATGTGAAATCCAGTCTCTAGAACTTTGCATTACACCGACTACCATATTTCTGAATGAACTTCGTACGAACCTGAATTGTCCAATTTCATGGACCAGTCAATATCGGATTGAGTCCAAAACTTGGGGAACGTCATAATATAGTGGGAGGATTAATTTGGTGAGTTTTGAGTGAAATCCAATGGCTAAAACTATGCAATACACCAACCATGGCATTTCAAAACGAACTTCGTACGAACTGGAATTGTCCGATTTCATGGACCAATCGATATCGGATCAAGCCTAAAACTTGAGGAACATCGTAATATGGTGGGCGGAGTCATATGGTTAGTTTTGAGTGAAATCCAAGGGCTAAAACTACGCAATACACCAACCACTCCATTTCAGAACGAACTTCGTACGAACCGGAATTGTCCAATTTCATGGACCAATTGATATCGGATTGAGTCCAAAACTTGGGGAACATCATAATATGGTGGGAGGAGTCATTTGGTGGGTTTTGAGTGAAATCCAATGTCTAGAAATATGCAATACACCAAGAACCCGATTTCAGAAGTAGCTTAGTACGAACCTAAATGTTCCAATTTCATGGACTAGTGAATATCGGATTGAGTCCAAAACTTGGGGAACATCATAATCTTGTGGGAGGTGTCATTTGCTGGATTTTGAGTGAAATCCAATCTCTAGAACTATACAATACACCAACCACTCCATTTCAGAACGAACTTCGTACGAACCTGAATTGTCCAATTTCATAGACCAATCGATATTGGATTGAGTCCAGAGCATGGGGAACATCATAATATTGTGGGGGGAGTCATATGGTGAGTTTTGAGAGAAATTCAATTTTTAAAACTAAGAAACACACCAACCACTCCATTTCATAACAAACGTCATACTAACATGAATAGTCTAATTTCTTGGACCAATCGATATCGGATTGAGCCCAAAATTTGGGGAGAATCATAATATTGTAGGAGGAGTCGTTTGGTGAATTTTGAGTCAAATTCAGTTGCAATACACCAACCACTACATTTCAGAACGAGCTTCGTACGAAACTGAATTGCGCATTTTCATTGAACAACTGATATCGGATTGAGTCCAAAACTTGGGGACCATCGTAGTATGGTGGGAGGCGTCATTTGGTGAGGTTTCAGCGAAAACTAATTGTAAAACTACGAAATACACCAACCACCCCCATAGAGAACGAACTTCATACGAACATGAATAGTCCAATTTCTTGGACCAATAGATATCGGATTGGGCCCAAAACTTGGGGAACATCATAATATGGTGGGAGTAGTGATTTGGTCAGTTTTGAGTGAAATCTAATTGCAAAACTATGAAATAAACCAACCACCCCATTAGAGAACAAACTTCGTACGAACATGAATAGTCCAATTTCTGGGACCAATAGATATCGAACTGAGCCCAAACTTGGGGAACATCATAATATGGTGGGAGAAGTCATTTGGTGAGTTTTGAGTGAAATTCAGTTGCAAAAACTATGCAATACACCAACCACTCCATTACAGAACGAGCTTTGTACGAACAAGAATTGCCCAGTTTCTTGGACCAATCGATATCGGATTGAGTCCAAAACTTGGGGAACATCGTAATATGGTGGGAGGAGTCATTTGGTGGATTTTGAGTGAAATCCAATATCTAGAAATATGCAATACACCAAGAACTCCATTTCAGAACTAACTTAGTACGAACCTGCATTGTCCAATTTCATGGACCAGTGAATATCGGATTGAGTCCAAAACTTGGGGAACATCACAATGTTGTGGGAGGAGTCATTTTCTGTATTTTGAGTGAAATCCAATGGCTAAAACTACGCAATACACCAACCACTCCATTTCATAACGAACTTTGTACGGACACGAATTGTCCAATTTCGTGGACCAATCGATATCGAATTTTGTCCAAAACTTGGGGAACGTCGTAATATATGGGAGGAATCATTTGGTAGGTTTTGAGTGAAATCCAATCCCTAGAACTATGCAATACACGAACCACTCCATTTTAGAACGAACTTCGTGCGAACATGAATTTTGAAATTTCATGGACCAATCGATATCGGATTGAGTCCAGAACTTGGGGAACATCTTAATATGGTGGGAGGAGTCATTTAGTGGGTTTTGAGTGAAATCCAATATCTAGAACTATGCAATACACCGACAACTGTATTTCAAAACGAACTTCATATGAACCTGAAGTGTCCTATTTCATGGACCAATCGATATCGGATTGATTCCAAAACTTGGGGAACATCATAATATACTAGGAGGAGTCATTTGGGCGGTTTTGAGTGAAATCCAATCTTTAGAACTATGCAATACACCAACCACTTCATTTCAGAACGAACTTCGTACGAACCGTAATTGTCCAATTTCATGGACCAGTCGATCTCGGATTGAATCCAAAACTTGGTGAACATCAACATGTCGTGGGAGGAGTCATTTTGAGAGTTTTGAGTGCAATTCAATGGCTAAGACAATGCAATACACCAACAACTCCATTTCAGAACTAACTTAGTACGGGCCTGAATTGTCCAATTTCATGGACCAATGGATATCGGATTGAGTCCAAAAGTTGGGGAACGTCATAATATTGTGGCAGGAGTCATTTGGTGGGTTTTGAGTGAAATCCAATCTTTAGAACTATACAATACACCAACGACTCCATTACAGAACGAACTTTGTACGAATCTTAATTGTCCAATTTCATGGACCAATCGATATCGGATCGAGTCCAAAACTTGGGGAACACCATAATATGGTGGGAGGAGTCATTTGGTGAGTTTTGAGTGAAATCCAATTGCCAAAACTATGCAATACACAACCACTTCCTTAGAGAACGAACTTCATACGAACATGAATAGTCCGATTTCAAGGAGCAATCGATATCGGATTGAGTCCAAAACTTGGGGGACATCATAATATGCTGGGAGTAGTCATTTGGTGAGTATTGCGTGAAATTCAATGACTAAAACTATGCAATACACCAACCACTCCATTTCAGAATGAACTTCGTACGAACCTGAATAATCCGATTTCATGGACCAGTCGATATCTGATCCAGTCCAAAACTTGGGGAACAACGTAATATAGTGGGACTAGTCATTTGGTGAGTTTTAGGAGAAATCCAATGGCTAAAACAATACAATACACCAACCACTACATTTCAGCACCACCTTAGTACGAACCTGAATTGTCCGATTTCATGGACCAATTGATATCGGATTGAGTCCAAAACTTGGGGACATCATAATGTGGTGGGAGAAGTCATTTGGTGCGTTTTGAGTGAAATCCAATTTCCAAAACTCTGCAATACACCACCATTCCATTAGAGAACGAACTTCGTACGAACAAGAATAGTCCGATTTCAGGTACCAATCGATATCGGATTGAGTCCAAAACTTGGGGAAAATCATAATATGGCCGGAGGAGTCATTTGGTGAGTATTGAGTGAAATCCCATCGCTAAAACCATGCAATACACCAACCACTCCATTTCATAACGAACTTCGTACGAACCTTAATTGTCCGATTTCGTGGACCAATCGATATCGGACTGAGTCCAAAACTTGGGGAACATTATAATAGGTGGGAGGAGTCATTTGGTGAGTTTTGGGTGAAATCCAATGGCTAAAACAATGCAAAACACCAACCACTTCATTTCAGAACGAAATTCGTATGAATCTGAATTGTCCGATTTCATGGACCAATCGAGATCGGATTGAGTCCAAAAAGTCGAGGAACATCATTATATGGTGTGAGGAGTCATTTGGTGAGTATTGAGTGAAATCTAATCGCTATAACAATGCAATACACCACCCACTCCATTTCATAACGAACTTCGCACGAGCCTGAATTGTCTAATTTCATGGACCAATCGATATTGGATTGAGTCCAAAACTTGGGGAACATCATAACATAGAGGGAGGAGTCATTTGGTGAGTTTTGAGTGAAATCTAACGGCTAGAACTACGCAATACACCAACCACTCCATTTCAGAACGAACTTCGTACAAACCATAATTGTCCAATTTCATGGGCCAATCGATCTCGAATTGAGTGAAATCCAATGGCTAAGGCAATGCAATAATCCAACCACTCAATTTCAGAACGAACTTCGTACGGACTTGAATTGTCCAATTTCATGGACCAATCGATATCGGATTGAGTCCAAAACTTGGGGAACATCATAATGTGGTGGGAGAAGTCATTTGGTGAGTTTTGAGTGAAATCCAATTGCCAAAATTATGCAATACACCACCACTCCATTCGAGAACGAACTTCGTACGAACATGAATAGTCCGATTTCATGGACCAATCGATATCGGATTGAGTCCAAAACTTAGGCAACATCATAATATGGTGGGAGGAGTCATTTGGTGGGTTTTGAGTTAAATCCAATCTCTAGAAATATGTAATACACCAACAACTCCATTTCAGAACTAACTTAGTACGAGCCTGAATTGTCCAATTTCATGGACCAATGGACATCGGATTGAGTCCAAAACTTTGGGAACGTCATAATATGATGGCAGGAGTCATTTGGTGGGTTTTGAGTGAAATCCCATCTTTAGAACTATACAATACACCAACCATTCCATTTCAGAACGAACTTCGTACGAACCTTAAATGTCCAATTTCATGGACCAATCGATATCAGATTCAGTCCAAAACCTGGGGAACACCATAATATGGTGGGAGGAGTCATTTGGTGGGTTTTGAGTGAAATCCAATTACAAAAACTATGCAATACACCACCACTTCATTAGAGAACGAACTTCGTACGAACATGAATAGTCTAATTTCAAGGAGCAATCGATATTGGATTGAGTCCAAAACTTGGGGGATATCATAATATGCTGGGAGCAGTCATTTGGTGAGTATTGAGTGAAATCCAATGGCTAAAACTATGCAATACATTGACCACTCTATTTCAGAACAAACTTCATATGAACATGAATTGTCCGATTTCATGGACCAATCGATATCAGATTCAGTCCAAAACTTGGGGAACATCGTAATATAGTGGGAGGAGTCATTTGGTGAGTTTTGGGAGAAATCGAATGGCTAAGACAATGCAATACACCAACCACTACATTTCAGCACCACCTTCGTATGAACCTTGATTGTCCGATTTCGCGGACCAATCGATATCGGATTGAGTCCAAAACTTGGGGAACATCATAATAGGTGGGAGGAGCCATTTCGTGAATTTTGGGTGAAATCCAATGCCTAAAACAATGCAATACACCAACCACTTCATTTCAGAACGAACTTCGTACGAATCTGAATTGTCCGATTTCATGGACCAATCGAGATCAGATTGAGTCCAAAAAGTTGGGGAACATCATAATATGGTGTGAGGAGTCATTTGGTGAGTATTAAGTGAAATCCAATCGCTATAACAATGCAATACACCAACCAGTCCATTTCATAACAAACTTCGTACGAACCTGAATTGTCTAATTTCATGGACCAATCGATATTGGATTGAGTCCAACACTTGGGGAACATCATAACATAGAGGGAGGAGTCATTGGTGAGTTTTCAGTGAAATCCAACGGCTAGAACTATGCAATATACCAACCACTCCATGTCAGAATGAACTTCGTACGAACCGTAATTGTCCAATTTCATGGACCAATCGATCTCTTATTGAATCCAAAACTTGGAGAACATCAAAATGTTATGGGAGGAGTCATTTTGTGAGTTTTGAGTGAAATCCAATGGCTAAGACAATGCAATACAACAACCACTCCATTTCAGAACGAACTTCGTACGAACTTGAATTGTCCAATTTCATGGACCAATCGATATCGGATTGAGTCCAAAACTTGGGGAACATCATAATGTGGTGGGAGAAGTCATTTGGTGAGTTTTGAGTGAAATCCAATTGCCAAAACTATGCAATACACCACCACTCCATTCGAGAATGAACTTCGTACGAACATGAATAGTCCGATTTCATGGACCAATCGATATCGGATTGAGTCCAAAACTTAGGCAACATCATAATATGGTGGGAGGAGTCATTTGGTGGGTTTTGAGTTAAATCCAATATCTAGAAATATGTAATACACCAACAACTGCATTTCAGAACTAACTTAGTAAGAGCCTGAATTGTCCAATTTCATGGACCAATGGACATCGGATTGAGTCCAAAACTTTGGGAACGTCATAATATGGTGGCAGGAGTCATTTGGTGGGTTTTGAGTGAAATCCTATCTTTAGAACTATACAATGCACCAAACACTCCATTTCAGAACGAACTTCGTACGAACCTTAATTGTCCAATTTCATGGACCAATTGATATTAAATTGAGTCCAAAACCTGGGGAACACCATAATATGGTGGGAGGAGTCATTTGGTGGGTTTGGAGTGAAATCCAATTACCAAAACTATACAATACACCACCACTTCATTAGAGAACGAACTTTGTACGAACATGAATAGTCTGATTTCAAGGAGCAATCGATATCGATTGAGTCCAAAACTTGGGGGATATCATAATATGCTGGGAGCAGTCATTTGGTGAGTATTCAGTGAAATCCAATGGCTAAAACTATCCAATACACTAACCACTCTATTTCAGAACAAACTTCGTATGAACCTGAATTGTCCGATTTCATGGACCAATCGATATCAGATTCAGTCCAAAACTTGGGGAACAACGTAATATAGTGGGAAGAGTCATTTGGTGAGTTTTGGGAGAAATCCAATGGCTAAGACAATGCAATACACCAACCACTACATTTCAGCACCACCTTCGTACGAACCTTAATTGTCCGATTTTGTGGACCAATCGATATTGGATTGAGTCCAAAACTTGGGGAACATCATAATAGGTCGGAGGAGTCATTTCGTGAATTTTGGGTGAAATCCAATGGCTAAAACAATGCAATACATCAACCACTTCATTTCAGAACGAACTTCGTACGAATCTGAATTGTCCAATTTCATGGACCAATCGAGATCAGATTAAGTCCAAAAAGTTGGGGAACATCATAATATGGTGTGAGGAGTCATTTGGGGAGTATTGAGTGAAATCCAATCGCTATGACAATGCAATACACCAACCACTCTATTTCATAACGAACTTCGTACGAACCTGAATTCTCTAATTTCATGGACCAATCGATATTGGATTGAGTCCAACACTTGGGGAATATCATAACATAGAGGGAGGAGTCATTTGGTGAGTTTTGAGTGATATCCAACGGCTAGAACTATGCAATACACCAACCATTCCATTTCAGAACGAACTTCGTACGAACCGTAATTGTCCAATTTCATGGACCGATCGATCTCTTATTGAATCCAAAACTTGGAGAACATCAAAATGTTATGGGAGGAGTCATTTTGTGAGTTTTGAGTGAAATCCAATGGCTAGGACAATGCAATCCAACAATAGCTCTATTTCAAAACGAACTTCGTACGAACTTGAATTGTCCAATTTCATAGACCAATCCATATCGGATTGAGTCCAAAACTTGGGGAACATCATAATGTGGTGGGAGGAGTCATTGGGTGAGTTTTGAGTGAAATCCAATTGCCCAAACTATGCAATACACTACCACTCCATTAGAGAACGAACTTCGTACGAACATGAATAGTCCGATTTCATGGACCATTCGATATCGGATTGAGTCCAAAACTTGGACAACGTCATAATATGGTGGGAGGAGTCATTTGGTGGGTTTTGAGTTAAATCCAATCTCTAAAAATATGCAATACACTAACAACTCCATTTCAGAACTAACTTAGTACGAGCCTGAATTGTCCAATTTCATGGACCAATGGATATCAGATTGAGTCCAAAACTTAGGGAACGTCATAATATTGTGGCATGAGTCATTTGGTGGGTTTTGAGTGAAATCCAATCTTTAGAACTATACAATACACCAACCACTCCATTTCAGAACGAATTTTGTACGAACCTTAATTGTCCAATTTCATGTACCAATCGAAATCGAATTGAGTCCAAAACTTGGGGAACACCATAATATGGTGGGAGGAGTCATTTGGTGGGTTTTGAGTGAAATCCAATTGCCAAAGCTACGCAATACACCACCACTTCATTAGAGAACGAACTTCGTACGAACATGAATAGTCTGATTTCAAGGAGCAATCGATATTGGATTGAGTCCAAAACTTGGGGGACATCGTAATATGCTGGGAGCAGTCGTTTCGTGAGTATTGAGTGACATTCATTGGCTTAAACTATGCAATACACCAACCACTCTATTTCAGAACGAACTTCGTACGAACCTGAATTGTTCGATTTCATGGACCAATCGATAACAGATTCAGTGCAAAACTTGGGGAACAACGTAATATAGTGGGAGGAGTCATTTGGTGAGTTTTGGGAGAAATCCAATGGCTAAGACAATGCAATACACCAACCACTACATTTCAGCACCACCTTCGTACGAACCTGAATTATCCTATTTCGTTGACCAATCGATATCGGATTGAGTCCAAAACTTGGAGAACATCATAATATGGTGGGAGGAGTCATTTGGTGCGTATTGAGTGAAATCCAATCGCTAAAACAATGCAATACACCAACCACTCCATTTCATAACGAACTTCGTACGAACCTTAATTGTCCGATTTCGTGGACCAATCGATATCATATTGAGTCCAAAACTTGGGGAACATCGTAATAGGTGGGAGGAGTAATTTGGTGAGTTTTGGATGAAATCCAATGGCTAAAACAATGCAATACACCAACCACTTCATTTCAGAACGAACTTCGTACGAATCTGAATTATCTGATTTCATGGACCAATCAAGATTGGATTAAGTCCAAAAAGTTGGGGAACATCATAATGTGGTGTGAGGAGTCATTTGGTGAGTATTGTGTGAAATCCAATCGCTATAACAATGCAACACACCAATCACTCCATTTCATAACGAACTTCGTACGAACCTGAATTGTCTAATTTCATGGACTAATCGATATTGGATTGAGTCCAAAACTTGGAGAACATCATAACATAGAGGGAAGAGTCATTTGGTGAGTTTTGAGTGAAATCCAATAGCCAGAACTATGCAATACACCAACCACTCCATTTGAGAACGAACTTCGTACGAACCGTAATTGTCCAATTTCATGGACCAATCGTTCTCGGATTGAATCCAAAACTTGGAGAACATAAAAATGTTATGGGAGGAGTCATTGTGAGAGTTTTGAGTGAAATCCAATGGCTAAGACAATGCAATACTCCAACCACTCCGTTTCATAACGAACTTCGTATGAACTTGAATTGTCCAATTTCATGGACCAATCGATATCGGATTGAGTCCAAACATGGGGAACATCATCATGTGGTGGGAGGAGTCATTTGGTGAGTTTTGAGTGAAATCCAATTGCCAAAACTATGCAATACACCACCACTCCATTAGAGAATGAACTGTATACGAACATGAATAGTCCGATTTCATGGACCAATCAATATCGGATTGAGTCCAAAACTTGGGCAACACCATAATATGGTGGGAGGAGTCATTTGGTGGGTTTTGGGTTAAATCCAATCTCTAAAAATATGCAATACACCAACAACTCCATTTCAGAACTAACTTAGTACGAGCCTGAATTGTCCAATTTCAGGGACCAATGGATATCGGATTGAGTCCAAAACTTGGAGAACGTCATAATATTGTGGCAGGAGTCATTTGGTGGGTTTTGAGTGAAATCCAATCTTTAGAACTATACAATACACCAACCACTCCATTTCAGAACGAACTTTGTACGAACGTTAATTGTCCAATTTGATGGACCAATCGATATTGGATTGAGTCGAAAACTTGGGAAACACCATAATATGTTGGGATGAGTCATTTGGTGGGTTTTGAGTGAAATCCAATTCCCAAAACTATGCAATACACACCACTTCATTATAGAACGAATTTCGTATGAACATCAATAGTCCAATTTCAAGGAGCAATCGATATGGTGGGAGGAGTCATTTGGTGAGTATTGAGTGAAATCCAATGGCTAAAACTATGCAATACACCAACCACTCCATTTCAGGACGAACTTCATACGAACCTGAATTGTCCGATTTCATGGACCAATCGATATCAGATTCAGTCCAAAACTTGGGGAACAACGTAATATAGTGGGAGGAGTCATTTCGTGAGAATTGAGTGAAATCCAATGGCCAAACTATGCAATACACCAAACACTCCATTTCAGAACGTACTTCGTACGAACATGAATAGTCCCATTTCATGGACCAATCGGTATCAGATTGAGTCCAAGACTTGGGGAATATCATAATATTGTGGGAAGATTCATTTGGTGAGTATTTAGTGAAATATAGTGGCCAAAACTATGCAATACCCCAACCACTCCTTTTCATAACGAACTTTCGAACCAACCTGAATTTTCCGATTTCAGGTACCAATCAATATAAGTTGAGTCCAAAACTTGGGAAATTCAAGATATGGTGGAAGGAGTCATTTGGTAAGTATTGAGTGAAATCCAATGGCTAAAACAATCCAATACACCAACCACTCCATTTCAGAACAAACTTCGTACGAACCTGAATTGTTCGATTTCATGGACAAATCGATATCGGATTGAGTCGAAAACTTGGGGAACATCATCATATTGTGGGAGGAGTCATTTGATGGGTTTTGAGTGAAATCCAATCTCTAGAACTATACAATACACCAACCACTCCATTTCAGAACGAACTTCGTACGAACGTGAATAGTCGAATTTCATAGACCAACAGATATTGGATTGAGTCCAAAACTTGGGGACCATCATAATATGGAGGGAGGATTCATTTGGTGAGTTTGGAGCCTCCAATGGTGTTCTTAAAATGTTAACTCGCAATTGTACGGGCCAATTAGTAGTATAGCAAGACAAGTACGAGGTCGTACCCACGAGGACTGAGAAGTTAAAATTAGTTATGTACTTAGATTACCAAATTCAAGAAAGTAGGAGGTTAAGTCTAAAATAGAATTTAAAGCAAGAGTGATTGTAATTGTTGAACAAATGAGGCAAAACGAAATTTCAAACAAAAGCAAAGTGAACAAATGTAACAAAGAGTACTTTTGTAGGCTGGAAAACAGATTGGGAGACTAGGGCATTCGATTCACCATAACAATTCAATTCTGGGTTATAAGGAGTCAAGTGACAAGTCTCATTCGGATTCAAAGATTGATTCTAGCTAAAGTATGATTAGGCCATGGTGTCTGGTCCTAACCTTGTGCTCCTAATTCCCTAACTTGATCATTTTTTGTCTAATCTAAATTAAGCATTAGGAACCCATTAAGCATAGAAGAACAATTTAAACAACCAAGCATGTATCTAATCCCTGTTGTCGAATGTCCATACATACTTTTCTTATTCACAGTTCAATTCAAATCAAAGCATGGTGTCTACTCTTGATTCAAACCAAGGTAGCTAATATACAAGTTCTAATGGTGATCAATCATCCAAACAAGCATATTAACTGATAAGCATAAAGAATAGGAATATGAATCATGAATCAAACTTGAAACTCAAAACTTCAACTTATAAACCCAGAATATTCATGTTAGGTTACATCATAGCCCTAGTTATGAATTTAGCTACTCATAATGGAAATGAAACTTAAGCAAAAATGAGAAAACATATTGAATGCAATAAGAGTAGAGAAACCCAATTCTGAAGTTGCTTGTGGTTTCCAAGGCTTTTCCAGGTGCTTCTCCACGTCTAATGCTACTCCAAGAACTTTCTCATGTCTAGAGTATGGCAACTAAAGAGGTGATTTGGGATGAGTTTGGGTGGTTGGTGATGGCAGAGAAAGAACAAATTCGTAGGAAATGGAAGGAAGGCTTGTTGGAGTTCTTCCCCATGATTTTGGGCTGAATCAAGTGATATAAGATGGCTGGAGTGAATTCTTGGTCAATAGAGTGACTCCTTTGCACTTGAGTAGCTGACACACCTCCCTAAATTGCTCAACATGTCAGGTCTAAAGTCAAGGAAAGCTGTGGTGAGTCACATGGCTCAAAGAAAGTATCCAAGGCTCAAAGAAAGTATCCAAGGCTCAACAACTGGAAACTGCAATCCTGAGCCTGGTGTGTATATGGGCTCACGAATTGGGCTCAACTTCATTATCTGATGCATTTGAGTAGTCCATCTTGAAGTTCAGACTCTCATCTTTCCAACTACATATTAGTTGGGCCAATCCAAGTTCGGAGAAAGATGTTAAGCCCAAAATGAGTTGCTAACCCAGTCTGCTCGTTTTTGCACCATTTTGCATCTTTTCTTATCCAAAGACACCATTGCTACCTAAGGCCCAATGAACTGAATGATAAACAGAAAAGGGATTAAAAGCACACGTTTGACTCAATAACATAACCAAATCATAAGCTAGAAGGGTACAAAATGATATACAATTGTGAACTGATCAAATACCCCCAGACCTAGATTTTGCTAGTCCTCGAGCAAAACAAAAGAGAATAAAGTTGAAAACAAAACAAGAAGTTAACTAAACCACTTCTGTAGGTAACTCGATTGCAATGTGCATATGCAACAAGCCTTTAAACCTCTCGGCATCCCTAATCGGAAGAGTTGTGTCTCCTGAGGGTTTAACAGAAACGATACCCACAAACACTTTACTGACTCTCTAACACCAAAAGGTTAGAAAACTAACTTTGAAAACAACTAATGAAAGAAAACATTAATCATGCATCCAACACCATAGAGTTACCAAGATAGATGATCAATAAGTGTGTAAAGTGGAAGCTATAGCTCAAAGGCACACGGCTTCAAAGTAAACATACTCAAATCTTGAAGGAAGAACATGCTTCAACTCTAATTCTCACATCTAGCACTCCATCACTCAGAACCTATGGTTTTATTCTCTCAAACAAGCATAAGTGAGTATATGAAATAGAAGCACAATATTTGGTTAGATCTCATGAAGGGAATCAAATACTAAGAGTAGAGATACACACATACATACCAGCACCCATGAATACATCCTCAAAGATCAGCTAGGTCTTTCACAAGGTTGTAATGAAAGGCTAAGGTTAAGGGAAGTGGAAGAATTGGAAGGAACATAACTAACTTAAGAACATACCAAGGTTGCATTCTTCATTGATCTGCAAGGTATCATTGATTTAGAATGGTATGGCTGCAACTTCATAGCATCATCTGGCATAGACTTTATATTTCACATTTAGATCAAATCGAAACACTTTCTCTTTATCTTTTTTTTTTTTTTTTTTTTTTTGACTTGATCTACTTCTTCTTTAACTTTATTGCATAGATTCACACCAATTTACATTTGGGCATGTGGCAGCAATTTACATTTGGGCATGTGGCAACAACCTCCTTGCTTCAAACTTTATCTTGGCACACCTTGGTATATTTCTAAGCTATAGGGTATGGCTATAATAGGTTAAATATCTCTGATTGAGATACAAAGTTAGGGGAATTATGAGGGTGATAGAAGAAAAAGGCTTGTAGTGTTTGGCTGCAAGAGAGCTGATGGAACACACGAATGGGTAGGGTGAAAAGAAAGCACAGAAAATGGTTATACACGCAGAGCCTAGCATCACTTCAATGAGTTCATTCATGGGTGAGAGCACGCACCTAATATCTGCAAAGAGAATCATCCTTAGTATTCAACCAAAATGGAACAATGAGATCATTTAGAGTGAATTGAAGAAAATAAGTAGAGATGAGGAATAGAAACACTTTAAACCCTCTCAAGAAAGCAATTAGGCTCGAAATAGCTCACTAGGGTAGTCTCCACTATTCTCCTTCAAGAATCTGAGCATGATACTTTAGCCACCAGAATTCTAAGAGCAAAAGCTTTGTGAAGTGTAAAATTTCTGATATGAAAATCTCAATGGCAGCTCCATAGCATTGGTTGTATGAAATTTTTTTTAAAATAAAAAAAATAGTGACAAGCGAACGAAAATTGTAAACACAAATGAACAAAAATTGAAAACCTCCCCCCAAGACCTGAATTGAACATTGTCCTCAATGTTAAAGCATAACAAAGATGAGTGAGAACATGTGAATAATAAGGGGAAAGTTTAAGACAAAGTATTAGAGAAACTCCCTCTTGATGCGATTAGGTTGACCGCTACCAAGCACCTTATTCTTCAACACATGGGTTGCCTCCCAAGAAGCGCCTTAGTTAATGTCTTGGCAAGACATTATGCCATTAGCTAACTTGATTGTACGAAGGGAAGATGATCCACCACATGACCAGTTTGAATTCCAACTGACACTCCCTCATAGAATGGCTTTAAACGTTGTCCATTTACTTTGAAAGTCGAGCCATCTTTAGGATTTTGAATCTCCACAGCTCCATAGGGAGATACATTGACCACGGTGAATGGGCCAAGCCACCTAGACTTCAATTTTCCTGGAAAGAGACGCAAACGTGAGTTAAACAAAAGAACTGACATACCTTTGGTGAATTCTTTCCGTTGAATGTTCCTGTCATGGTAACTCTTGGTACGTTCTTTGTATAGCTTTGCATTCTCATAGGACTCATGTCGAATTTCTTCCAATTCATTGAGCTGAAACTTTCTAACATGGCCGGCCTTGTCCAGATCAAAATTCAACTTCTTGATGGCCCAAAAAGCATTGTGTTCAAGCTCCATTGGCAAGTGACAGGCTTTCCCAAACACAAGACGATAAGGGCTCATTCCGATGGGAGTCTTATATGCAGTCCTATAAGCCCAGAATGCATCATTGAGCTTGGCAGCCCAATCTTTCCTTGTACTATTCACCACCTTCTCTAGGATCTGCTTAATTTCTCTGTTGCTTATTTCTACTTGACCAGAAGTTTGAGGATGATATGGTGTAGAGACTCGGTGGGTGATATTGTACTTCTTCATGAGTGCTTCAAATAGCTTGTTGCAGAAGTGGCTGCCTCCATCACTAATGACAGCCCTTGGAGTACCAAACCTTGTGAAAATATTGTCCCTCAAGAACTTCAGGACCACCTTATGATCATTGGTATCAACAGCAACAAGTATGTAGGTATAACCAAAGGAAGATGGGAATGGTCCCATGAAATCAATACCCCATACATCGAAGAGTTCCACAAAGAGTATGTTCTTCAATGGCAGTTCGTTCCTGCGGCTTATGTTTCCCATCCTTTGACACCTATCACACTTAACACAAAAATTAAATGCATCTTTGAATAGAGTAGGCCAAAAGAAACCTGATTGCAAAATTTTAAGTGCTGTTTTCTTGGCTCCAAAGTGGCCTCCACAAGCCAATTTGTGGCTATGCCTAAGGATGCTTTCTTGTTCTTCTTCTGGAACACATCTTCTAATGAGTTGATCTGGGCAATGCTTGAATAAGAAAGGTTCATCCCAGACATAATGTTTCACCATGGAAAAGAAACCCAATTCTGAAGTTGCTTGTGGTTTCCAAGGCTTCTCCACGTGCTTCTTCACGTCTAATGCTACTCCAAGAACTTTCTCATGTCTAGAGTATGGCAACTAAAGAGGTGATTTGGGATGAGTTTGGGTGGTTGGTGATGGCAGAGAAAGAACAAATTCGTAGGAAATGGAAGGAAGGCTTGTTGGAGTTCTTCCCCATGATTTTGGGCTGAATCAAGTGATATAGGATGGCTGGAGTGAATTCTTAGTCAATGGAGTGACTCCTTTGCACTTGAGTAGCTGACACACCTCCCTAAATTGCTCAACATGTCAGGTCTAAAGTCAAGGAAAGCTGTGGTGAGTCACATGGCTCAAAGAAAGTATCCAAGGCTCAACAACTGGAAACTGCAATCCTGAGCCTGGTGTGTATATGGGCTCACGAATTGGGCTCAACTTCATTATCTGATGCATTTGAGTAGTCCATCTTGAAGTTCAGACTCTCATCTTTCCAACTACATATTATTTGGGCCAATCCAAGTTCGGAGAAAGATGTTAAGGCCGAAATGATTTGCTAACCCAGTCTGCTCGTTTTTGCACCATTTTGCATCTTTTCTTATCCAAAGACACCATTGCTACCTAAGGCCCAATGAACTGAATGATAAACAGAAAAGGGATTAAAAGCACACGTTTGACTCAATAACATAACCAAATCATAAGCTAGAAGGGTACAAAATGATATACAATTGTGAACTGATCAAATGGCTAAAACTATGTAATACACTACCCACTCCTTTTCATAACGAACTTCGTACGAACCTGAATTGTCCAATTTCATGGACCAATCGATATCGGATTGAGTACAGAACTTGGGGAACATCATAATATGGTGGGAGGAGTCATTTGGTGAGTTTTGAGGGAAACAAAATGGCTAAAACAATTCAAGACACCAACCACTCCAATTCATAACGAACTTCGTACGAACCTGAATTGTCCGATCTCATGGACCAATCGATATCAGATTGAGTCAAAAACTTGGGAACATCATAATATGGTGGGAGGAGTCATTTGGTTAGTTTTCAGTAAAATCCAATCGCTAAAACTATGCAATACACCCACCACTCGATTTCATAACCAACTTCGTACGAACCTAATTTGTCCAATTTCATGGACCAATCGATATCAGATTGTGTCCAAAACTTGGGGAACATCAAAATATAGTGGGAGGAGTCATTTGGTGGGTTTTGAGGGAAACAAAATGGCTAAAACAATTCAAGACACCAACCACTCCAATTCATAACGAACTTCGTACGAACCTGAATTGTCCGATCTCATGGACCAATCGATATCAGATTGAGTCCAAAACTTGGGGAACATCATAATGTAGTGGGAGATGTCATTTGGTGAGTTTTGAGTGAAACCCAATCGCCAAAACTATGCAATACACCACCACTCCATTAGAGAACAAACTTCGTACAAACATGAATAGTCCGATTTCATGGACCAATCGATATCGGATTGAGTCCAAAACTTGGACAACATCATAATATGGTGGGAGGAGTCATTTGGTGGGTTTTGAGTGGAATCCAATCTATAGAAATAGGCAATACACCAACAACTTGATTTCAGAACTAACTTAGTACGAGACTGCATTGTACAATTTCATGGACAAATGGATATTGGATTGTGTCCAAAACTTGGGGAACGTCATAATATTGTGGCAGGAGTTATTTGGTGGGTTTTGAGTGAAATCAAATCTTTAGAACTATACAATACACCAACCACTCCATTTCAGAACGAACTTCGTACGAACCTTAATTGTCCAATTTCATGGACCAATCGATATCGGACTGAGTCCAAAACTTGGGGAACACCATAATATGGTGGGAGGAGTCATTTGGTGGTTTTTGAGTGAAATCCAATTGCCAAAACTATGCAATACACCACCACTTCATTGTAGAACGAACTTCGTATGAACATGAATAGTCCGATTCGAAGGAGCAATCGATATCGGATTGAGTCCAAAACTTGGGGGACATCATAATATGCTGGGAGCAGTCGTTTGGTGAGTATTGAGTGAAATCCAATGGCTAAAACTATGCAATACACCAATCACTCCATTTCAGAACGAACTTCGTACGAACCTAAATTGTCTGATTTCATGGACCAATCGATATCAGATTCAGTCCAAAACTTGGGGAATATCATAATATTGTGGGAGGATTCATTTGGTGAGTATTTAGTGAAATCGAATGGCTAAAACTATGCAATTCACCAACCATTCCATTTTTGAACGAACTTCCTATGAACCTGAATTGTCCGATTTCATGGACCAATTGACGTCGGATTGAGTCCAAAACTTGGGGAACATCATAATATGTGAGAGGAGTCATTTCGTGAGTTTTGGGTGAAATCCAATGGCTAAAACAATCCAATACACCAACCACTCCATTTCAGAATGAACTTCGTACGAACCTGAATTGTTCGATTTCATAGAGAAATCGATATCGGATTGAGTCAAAAACTTGGGGAACATCATCATATTGTGGGAGGAGTCATTTGATGGGTTTTGAGTGAAATCCAATCTCTAGAACTATACAACACACCAACCACTCCATTTCAGAACGAACTTCATACGAACGTAAATAGTCCAATTTCATAGACGAATAGATATCGGATTGATTCCAAAACTTGGGGACCATCATAATATGGAGGGAGGATTCATTTGGTGAGTTGGGAGCCTCCAATGGCAAAAACTGTGCAGTACACTACCCACTCCTTTTCATAACGAACTTCTTACGAACCTGAATTGTCCAATTTCATGGACCAATCAATATCGGATTGAGTACAGAACTTGGGGAACATCATAATATGGTGGGAGGAGTCATTTGGTGAGTTTTGAGGGAAACAAAATGGCTAAAACAATTCAAGACACCAACCACTCCAATTCATAACGAACTTCGTACGAACCTGAATTGTCCGATCTCATGGAACAAGATTGAGTCCAAAACTTGGGAACATCAAAATATAGTGGGAGGAGTCATTCGGTGGGTTTTGAGGGAAACAAAATGGCTAAAACAATTCAAGACACCAACCACTCCAGTAATTAACGAACTTCGTACGAACCTGAATTGTCCGATCTCATGGACCAATCGATATCGGATGGAGTCCAAAACTTGGGGAACATCATAATATGGTGGGAGGAGTCATTTGTTTAGTTTTCAGTGAAATCCAATTGCAAAAACAATGAAATACAACAACCACTCCATTAGAGAAAGAACTTCGTATGATCCAAACTTGTCCGATTTCAGGGACCAATCGATATCAGATTAAGTCCAAAACTTGGGGAACTTCATAATATTGTGGGAGTCATTTGGTGGGTTTTGAGTGAAATCCAATCTCTAGAACTGTGCAATACACTGTTGTGTTCCTTCCAAGTGCCAATATATGGTTAGTATAATGGTACAAGTAAGGGTGTCGAACCACAGGGACCGATTGGACCTCTATAAATTACTAGTTTTGAAAGAATCCTAACTAAAAATGAAAGTGACAATTTGAAAGTAGTTTTTGTGTTGTAAATGAAAAATAACTTCAAATGCAAAAAGAATATAGTAGTGAATAATATATTGATGTAGAAAGAATAGGGAAGAGACCAGGGATTTCAAATTCACCATTGCAAAACTAATTCCATGTTTATAAAATTAAACCGTACTCAATTACCATCCTGTTTCCAGAGTTCGTTTTACATATATATGATCAGCCATATGATGTGTGGTTTTGATCAAATTCTCCTAATCTGCAACCTAGTTGGGATGTTCAACTTTGGTTCCAAGTTAAGAGTCATTAGCATGCAAGAAAACGTTAAAGAACCAAAGAAAATCCACAGCATGATGTTTGCATAGCATTCTCTTCATTCATTCACATGTCTAACAAGATTAAGCATGATGTTTACTATAACCTTGTCTAGATAATCTGTAGGCAACTCTAATGGTGATCAAACATTAAAATTGACAAACAAATTGAACAATAGATTCAGTGAATGAAACAAGAAATAGATTGATGAACTGAATACTTTAAATTAAAAACATGGATCAATGTTGCAAGGCTACATCGAAATCCCTAGCTATGAATTTAGTTACACATCATGTTCAAAGAGATTAAAACAAAAATAAACAACATGAGTGAAAATAAATTCATGAGAGGAAACCCTTGAACCAATTCTGATGTTGAACTTCTCCAAGAACCACCTCTTGCGCTGAGTCCTGATGGTGGAAATATATGGACGGCTAGGGTTTTAGTGTGCATGAAAGGAGAGAATAACCAAGAAGTCAGTGCTAGGGTTGTGAAATTCGTCCAAAATAAATAGGGGTTTTAGAAGTGGCTAAAAGGCAAGTTTTTATGGGGTAAACAAGGCTGCAAGATGTTCCAAAGATATCCTAATGAATCAGCCTTTATTTTGCACGTTTTTGCCTTATTTGGCACCTCCAAATCAGGCTAGAAATCCCCATTGCTTTCCCATTCCGCTCTTAGTCTTCAAACAAGCCAGGTTCGCCTTGCATTCTTTATTTGGACTTCAAAACAGGTCACGAAACTTGTTTCCACGTTTGAATAAGGGTCAGCTCCAAAAATGGCATGTTTTCATTTCTTTTGCCTTCAACTTGATCCTAAAGTATATGCAACTGCATACTAACACAAAATAGGATAAAACGCAACAAGTTTAACTCAAAAACATCACAAAAGTACTAGAAATGGATGGTATAAATGTATAAATATATGAGTTATCAAATACCCCCAAACCTGATTTTTGCTAGTCCTCAAGCAAAACTGAAACTAAAAACACACAAGACACTAAAATCTAACTAGACCACTTTTGCAGGTTAAATGATTGCACTGAGCATGTGCAACAAGCCTTTAAACCCCTAGGTGTCCCTAGTAGGAGGAGTCATATGGCGGTGGGAGTCATCTGGTAAGTTTTGAGAGAAATTCAATGCCTAAAACTGTGTAATACACCAACCACTCCATTTCAGAACGAACTTCGTACCAACCTGAATTCTCCAATTTTATGGACCAATCGATATCGGATTGAATCCAAAACTTACGGAACATCATAATGTTGTGGGAGGAGTCATTTTGTGATTTTTGAGTGAAATCCAATGACTAAAACCATGCAATACACCAACCACTCCGTTTTATAACGAACTTCGTACGAACCTGAATTGTCCGATTTCATGAACCAATCAATATCGGATTGAGTCCAAAACTTGGGGAACATCATAAGGTTGTGGGAGGAGTCATAAGGTGGGTTTTGAGTGAAATCCAATCTCTTGAACTATGCAATACACCTACCACTCCATTTCAAACTGCACTTCTCATGAATCTGAATTGTCCAATTTCATGGACCAATTGATATCGGATTGAGTCCAAAACTTGGGGAACATCATAATATAGTGGGAGTAGTCATTTGGTGGGTTTTGAGTGAAATTCAATCCCTAGAACTATACAATACACCAACCACACCATTTCAAGATGAACTTCGTACGAACCTGAATTGTCCAATTCCATGGACCAATCAATATTGGATTGAGTCCAAAACTTGGGGAACATCATAATATGATGGGAGGAGTCGTATGGTGAGTTTTGAGCGAAATCCAATGGCTAAAACTATGCAATACACAAAACACTCTATTTTAGAACGAACTTCGTACGAACCGAAATTGTCCGATTTCATGGAGCAATCGATATCGGATAGAGTCCAAAACCTGGGGAACATCATAATATAGTGGGAGGAGTCATTTGGTGAGTTTTGAGTGAAATCCAATGGCTAAAACTATGCAATACACAAACCACTCCATTTCATAACGAACTTCTTACGAACCTGAACTGTCTAATTTCATGGACCAATCGATATCAGATTGACTCTAACACTTGGGGAACAATATAATATTGTGGGAGGAGTCATTTGGTGGGTTTTGAGTGAAATCCAATCTCTAGAACGAACCACTCCATTTCATAAAGAACTTTGTACAATCCTAAATTGTCCGATTTCATGGACCAATCGATATCGGATTGAGTCCAAAACTTGGGGAACATCATAATGTTGTGGGAGGAGTCATTTGGTGCGTTTTGAGTGAAATCCAAAGGCTAAAACTATACAACACACCAACTACTTTATTTAAGAAGGAACTTCGTACGAACCTGAATTCTCCAATTTCATGGACCAATCAATATCGGATTGAGTCCAAAAATTGGGGAACATCATAATGTTGTGGGAGGAGTCATTTGGTGAGTTTTGAGTGAAATCCAATCTCAAGGACTATGCAATACACCAACCACTCCATTTCAGAACGAACTTCGTACGAACCTGAATTGTACAATTTCATGGATCAATCGATATCGGATTGATTCCAAAACTTGGAGAACATAAAAATATGGTGGGAGGAGTCATTTGGTGAGTTTTGAGTGAAATCCAATTGCCAAAACTATGCAATACACGAACCACTCCATTTGAGAACGAACTTCGTAGGAACATGAATAGTCCAATTTCTTGGGCCAATCAATATCGGATTGAGCCCAAAAGTTGGGGAACATCATAATCTGGTGGGAGGAGTCATTTCGTGAGTTTTGAGAGAAATCCAACGGCTAAAACTATGCCATACACCAACCACTCCATCTCATAACTAACTTCGTACGAACCTGAATTGTCCGATTTCATGGACCAATCGATATTGGATTGAGTCCAAAACTTGGGGAACATCATAATATTGTAGGAGGAGTCATTTGGTGTGTTTTGAGTGTAATTCCATCTGTAGAACTATACAATACACCAACCACTTTATTTTAGAACGAACTTTGTACGAACCTGAATTCTCCAATTTCATGGACCATTCGATATCGGATTGAGTCCAAAACTTGTGGAACATCATACTGTTCTGGGATGAGTCATTTTGTGAGTTTTGAGTGAAATCCAATGGCTAAAATAACGCAATACACCAACCACTCGATTTTAGAACGAACTTCGTACGAACCTGAATTGTCCGATTTCATGGACCAATCGATATCGGATTGGGTCCAAAACTTGGGGAACATCATAATATGGTGGGACGAGTCATTTGGTGAGTTTTGAGTGAAATCCAATGGCTAAAATATGCAATACACCAACCACTCCATTTCAAAACGAACTTCGTACGAACCTGAATTGTCTAATTTTATGCACCAATCGATATCAGATTAAGTCCAAAACTTGGGCAACATCATAATGTTGTGGAAGGAGTCATTTGGTGACTTTTGAGTGAAATCCATTTTGCCAAAACTACCCAATACACCACCCACTCCATTAGAGAACGAATTTTGGACAAACATGAATAGTCCAATTTCTTGGGCCAATCGATATCGGATTGAGCCCAAAACATGGGGAACATCATAACACGGTGGGAGGAGTCATATGGTCAGTTTTAAGCAATATCAAATCTCTAGAACTATACAGGTACACCAACCACTCCATTTCATAATGACCTTCGCACGTACTTGAATGGTCCAATTTCATGGACAATCGATATCAAATTGAGCCCAAAACTTGGGGAACATCAAAATGTTTGGGAGGATTCATTTTGTGAGATTTGAGTGAAATCTAATGGCCAAAACAATGCAATACACCAACCACTCCATTTCAGAACGAACTTCGTACAAACCTGAATTGTCCGATTTTGTGGAACAATCGATATCGGATTGAGTCCAAAACTTGGGGAACATCATAATATACTATGGGATGAGTCATTTTGTGAGTTTTGAGTGAAATCAAATGGCTGAAACTATACAATGCACCAACCACTCCATTTCAGAACGAACTTCGTACGAACCTGAATTGTCCGATTTCATGGCCATATCGGACTGAGTCCAAAACTTGGTGAAGATCATAATATCGTGGAAACAGGCGTTTGGTGGGTTTTGAGTGAAATCCATTCTCTACAACTATGCAATACACCAACCACTCCATTTCAACACGAACTTCGAACGGACATGAATTATCCAATTTCACGGAACAATCGATATTGGATTGAGTCCAAAACTTCGGGAACATCGTAATGTTGTGGGAGGAGTCATTTGGTGAGTTTTGAGTGAAACCCATTTGCCAAAACTACACAATGCACCAACCACTCTATTAGAGAACGAACTTCGAACGAACTTGAATTGTCCGATTTCATGGAACAATCGATATCGGATTGAGTCCAAAACTTGGGCAACATCATAATATTGTGGGAGGAGACATTTGGTGGGTCTTTAGTGAAATCCAATCTATAGAACTATACAATACACCAACCACTCCATGTCAGAACGAACTTCGTACGAACCTGAATTGTCCAATTTCATGGATCAATCGATATCGGATTGATTCCAAAACTTGGGGAACATAAAAATATGGTGGGAGGAGTCATTTGGTGAGTTTTGAGTGAAATCCAATTGCCAAAACTATGCAATACACGAACCACTCCATTAGAGAACGAACTTCGGAGGAACATGAATAGTCCAATTTCGTGGACCCATCGATATCGGATTGAGCCCAAAACTTGGGGAACATCATAATTTGGTGGGAGGAGTCATTTCGTGAGTTTTGAGAGAAATCCAACGGCTAAAACTATGCCATACACTAACCACTCCATTTCATAACGACCTTCGCACGAACCTGAATGGTCCAATTTCATGGACAATCGATATCAGATTGAGCCCAAAACTTGGGGAACATCAAAACGTTGTGGGAAGATTCATTTTGTGTGGTTTGAGTGAAATGTAATGGCTAAAACAACGCAATACATCAACCACTCCATTTCAGAACGAACTTCGTACGAACATGAACTGTTCGATTTCAAGGACCAATCGATATCGGATTGAGTCCAAAACTTGGGGAACATCGTAATCTTGTGGGAGGAGTCATTTGGTGGGTTTCGAGTGAAATCCAATCTCTAGAACTATACAATACACCAACCCCCCCATTTCAGAACGAACTTCGTAGGAACCTGAATTGTCCGATTTCAAGGACCAATCGATATCGGATTGAGTCCAAAACTTGGGGAACATCATAATATTGTGGGAGGAGTCATTTGGTGGGTTTTGAGTGAAATCCAATCTATAGAACTATACAATACACCAACCACCCCATTTATGAACGAACTTCATACGAACCTGAATTGTCCGATTTGAAGGACCAATCGATATCGGATTCAGTCCAAAACTTGGGGAACATCATAATACTGTGGGAGGACTCATTTGGTGGGTTTTGAGTGAAATCCAATCTCTACAACTATACAACACAACAACCACCCCAGTTCAGAACGAACTTCGTACGAACCTGAATTGACCGATTTCAAGGACCAATCGATATCGGATTGAGTCCAAAACTTGGGGAACATCGTAATCTTGTGGGAGGAGTCATTTGGTATGTTTCGAGTGAAATTCAATCTCTAGAACTATACAATACACTAACCCCCCCATTTCAGAACGAACTTCGTACGAACCTGAATTGTCCGATTTCAAGGACCAATCGATATCGGATTGAGTCCAAAATTTGGGGAACATCATAATATTGTGGGAGGAGTCATTTGGTGGGTTTTGAGTGAAATACAATCCCTAGAACTATACAATACACCAACGACTCCATTTCATTACGAACTTCGTACGAACCTGAATTGTCAAATTTCGTGGACCGATCGATGTCGGATTGAGTCCAAAACTTGGGGAACATCATAATATTGTGGGAGGAGTCATTTGGTGGGTTTTGAGTGAAATACAATCCCTAGAACCATACAATACACCAACGACTCCATTTCATTACGAACTTCGTACGAACCTGAATTGTCAAATTTCGTGGACCGATTGATGTCGGATTGAGTCCAAAACTTGGGGAACATCATAATAGTGTGGGAGGAGTCATTTGGTGGGTTTTGAGTGAAATACAATCCCTAGAACTATACTATACAACAACCACTCCATTTCAGAACGAACATCGTACGAACATGAATTGTCAAATTTCGTGGACTGATCGATATCGGATTGAGTCCAAAACTTGGGGAACATCATAATAGTGTGGGAGGAGTCATTTGGTGAGTTTTGAGTGAAATACAATCCCTAGAACTATACAATACACCAACCACTCCATTTTAGAACGAACTTCATACGAACTTGAATTATCAAATTTCGTGTGACCGATCGATATCGGATTGAGTCCAAAACTTGGGGAACATCATAATATTGTGGGAGGAGTCATTTTGGTGGGTTTTGAGTGAAATCCGATCACTAGAACTATACAATACACCAACCACTCCATTTTAGAACGAACTTCGTACGAACTTGAATTGCCTGATTTCATTGGCCAATCGATATCGGATTGAGTTCAAAACTTGGGGAACAACATAATATTGTGGGAGGAGGCATTTGGTGGGTTTTGAGTGAAATACAACCCCTAGAACTATACAATACACCAACCACTCCAGTTTAGAACGAACTTCGTACGAACTTGAACTGTCAAATTTCGTGGATCGATCGATATCGGATTGAGTCCAAAACATGGGGAACATCATCATATTGTGGGAGGAGCCATTTGGTAGGTTTTGAGTGAAATCCAATCTCTAGAACTATACAATACACCAACCACCCCATTTCAGAACGAACTTCGTACGAACCTGAATTGTCCGATTTCAAGGACCAATTGATATCGGATTGAGTCCAAAACTTGGGGAACATCATAATATTGTGGGAGGACTCATTTGGTATGTTTTGAGTGAAATCCAGTATCTAGAACTATACAATACACCAACCACTCCATTTTTGAACGAACTTCATACAAAACTTGAATTGTCAAATTTCGTGGCTCCCCTCTCCTATCGGATTGAGTCCAAACCCTGCCCCCCCAACATCATATTGTGGGAGGAGCCGTTTGGTAGGTTTTGAGTGAAATCCAATCTCTAGAACTATGCAATACACCAACCACCCCATTTCAGAACGAACTTCGTACGAACCTGAATTGTCCGATTTCAAGGACCAATCGATATGGGATTGATTCCAAAACTTGGGGAACATCATAATATTGTGGGAGGACTCATTTGGTGGGTTTTGAGTGAAGTCCAATCTGTAGAACTACACAATACAGCAACCACCCCATTTATGAACGAACTTCGTACGAACCTGAATTGTCCGATTTGAAGGACCAATCGATATCGGATTCAGTCCAAAACTTGGGGAACATCATAATACTGTGGGAGGACTCATTTGGTGGGTTTTGAGTGAAATCCAATCTCTACAACTATACAACACAACAACCACCCCAGTTCAGAACGAACTTCGTACGAACCTGAATTGACCGATTTCAAGGACCAATCGATATCGGATTGAGTCCAAAACTTGGGGAACATCGTAATCTTGTGGGAGGAGTCATTTGGTATGTTTCGAGTGAAATCCAATTCCTTAGAACTATACAATACACCAACCACCCCCATTTCAGAACGAACTTCGTACGAACCTGAATTGTCCGATTTCAATGGACCAATCGATATCGGATTGAGTCCAAAACTTGGGGAACATCATAATATTGTGGGAGGAGTCATTTGGTGGGTTTTGAGTGAAATGCAATCCCTAGAACTATACAATACACCAACCACTCCGTTTCAGAACGAACTTCGTACGGACCTGAATTGTCCGATTTCAAGCCCCAATCGATATCGGATTGAGTCCAAAACTTGGGGAACATCATAATATTGTGGGAGGAGTCATTTGGTGGGTTTTGAGTGAAATCCAATCTCTAGAACTATACAATACACCAACCACCCCATTTAAGAACGAACTTCGTACGAACCTGAATTGTCCGATTTCAAGGGCCCATCGATATTGGATTGAGTCCAAAACTTGGGGAACATCATAATATTGTGGGAGGAGTCATTTGGTGGGTTTTGAGTGAAATCCAATCTCTAGAACTATACAATACACCAACCACTCCGTTTCAGAACGAACTTCGTACGGACCTGAATTGTCCGATTTCAAGCCCCAATCGATATCGGATTAAGTCCAAAACTTGGGGAACATCATAATATTCTGGGAGGAGTCCATACAATACACCAACCACCCCATTTAAGAACGAACTTCGTACGAACCTGAATTGTCCGATTTCAAGGGCCCATTGATATTGGATTGAGTCCAAAACTTGGGGAACATCATAATATTGTGGGAGGAGTCATTTGGTGGGTTTTGAGTGAAATCCAATCTCTAGATACACCAACCACTCCGTTTCAGAACGAACTTCGTACGGACCTGAATTGTCCGATTTCAAGCCCCAATCGATATCGGATTAAGTCCAAAACTTGGGGAACATCATAATATTCTGGGAGGAGTCATTTGGTAGGTTTTGAGTGAAATACAATCCCTAGAACTATACTATACAACAACCACTCCATTTCAGAACGAACATCGTACGAATCTGAATTGTCAAATTTCGTGGACTGATCGATATCGGATTGAGTCCAAAACTTGGGGAACATCATAATAGTGTGGGAGGAGTCATTTGGTGAGTTTTGAGTGAAATACAATCCCTAGAACTATACAATACACCAACCACTCCATTTTTGAACGAACTTCATACAAACTTGAATTGTCAAATTTCGTGGATCGATCGATATCGGATTGAGTCCAAAACTTGGGGAACAACATCATATTGTGGGAGGAGCCGTTTGGTAGGTTTTGAGTGAAATCCAATCTCTAGAACTATGCAATACACCAACCACCCCATTTCAGAACGAACTTCGTACGAACCTGAATTGTCCGATTTCAAGGACCAATCGATATGGGATTGATTCCAAAACTTGGGGAACATCATAATATTGTGGGAGGACTCATTTGGTGGGTTTTGAGTGAAGTCCAATCTGTAGAACTACACAATACAGCAACCACCCCATTTATGAACGAACTTCGTACGAACCTGAATTGTCCGATTTCAAGGACCAATCGATATCGAATTGAGTCCAAAACTTGGGGAACATCATAATATTGTGGGAGGAGTCATTTGGTGGGTTTTGCGTGAAATCCAATCTCGTGAACTATACAATACACCAACCACCCCATTTCAGAACGAACTTCGTACGAACTGGAATTGCCCGATTTCAAGGACCAATCGATATTGGATTGAGTCCAGAACTTGGGGAACATCATAATATTGTGGGAGGAGTCATTTGGTGGGCTTTGAGTGAAATCCAATCTCTAGAACTATACAATACACCAACCACCCCATTTCAGAACGAACTTCGTACGGACCTGAATTGTCCAATTTCAAGCCCCAATCGATATCGGATTGAGTCCAAAACTTGGGGAACATCATAATATTGTGGGAGGAGTCATTTGGTCGGTTTTGAGTGAAATCCAATCTCTAGAACTATACAATACACCAACCACCCCATTTTAGAACGAACTTCGTACGAACCTGAATTGTCCGATTTCAAGGACCAATCGATATCGGATTGAGTCCAAAACTTGGGGAACGTCATAATATTGTGGGAGGAGTCATTTGGGAAATTTTGAGTGAAATACAATCCCCAGAACTATACAATACACCAACCCATTTCAGAACGAACTTCGTACGAACCTGAATTGTCAAATTTCGTGGACCGATCGATATGGGATTGAGTTGAAAACTTGGGGAACATCATAGGATTGTGGGTGGATTCATTTGTTAAGTTTTGAGTGAAATACAATCTCTAGAACTATACAATACACTAACCACCCCATTTCAGAACGAACTTCGTATGAACCTGAATTGTCCGATTTCAAGGACCAATTGATATCGGATTGAGTCCAGAACTTGGGGAACATCGCAATATTGTGGGAGGAGTCATTTGGTGGGTTTTGAGTGAAATCCAATATCTAGACCTATACAATACACCAACCACCCCATTTCAGAACGAACTTCGTACGAACCTGAACTGTTCGATTTCAAGGACCAATCGATATCGGATTGAGTCCAAAACTTGGGGAACATCATAATATTGTGGGAGGAGTCATTTGGTGGGTTTTGAGTGAAATCCAATCTCTAGAACTATACAATACACCAACCACCCCATTTTAGAACGAACTTCGTACGAACCTGAATTGTCCGATTTCAAGGACCAATCGATATCGGATTGAGTCCAAAACTTGGGGAACATCATAATATTGTGGGAGGAGTCATTTGACAAATTTTGAGGGAAATACAATCCCCAGAACTATACAATACACCAACCTATTTCAGAACGAACTTCGTACGAACATGAATTGTCCGATTCAAGCCCCAATCGATATCG
>NC_034016.1:8016406-8017034 GCF_000346465.2 Prunus persica
AACGAACTTCGTACGATGAATCAAAAGATTTTAAGGACCAATCGATATCGGATTGAGTCCAAAACTTGGGGAACATCATAATATTGTCGGAGGAGTCATTTGGTGGGTTTTGAGTGAAATTCAATCTCTCGAACTATACAATACACCAACCACTCCATTTCAGAACGAACTTCGTACGAACCAGAATTGTCCGATTTCAAGCCCCAATCGATATCGGATTGAGTCCAAAACTTGGGGAACATCATAATATTGTGGTAGGAGTCATTTGGAGGGTTTTGAGTGAAATCCATTCTCTAGAACTATACAATACACCAACCACCCCATTTCAAAACGAACTTCGTACGAACCTGAATTGTCCGATTTCAAGCCCCAATCGATATCGGATTGAGTCCAAAAACTTGGGGAACATCATAATATTGTGGGGAGTTGTCATTTGATGGGTTTTGAGGGAAATCCAATCCCCAGAAACAATACAATACACCAACCACCCCCATTTTCAGAAACGAACTTCGTACGAACCTGAATTTGTTCCGATTTTCAAGCGACCAATCGAATATCCGGATTGAAGTTCCAAAACTTGGGGGAACGTCCATAATATTGTGGGGAGGGAGTCATTTGGGTGGGGTTT
>NC_034016.1:8018413-8018999 GCF_000346465.2 Prunus persica
TAAAACAGGGAAACATCATAATAAGGTGGGTGTAGTCATGGGGGGGGATTGAGTGAAATGCAATTTCGAGAGTTTTCAATACACCAACCACTCCATTTTCGGAACGACAATCGTACGAACTTGAATTGTCAAATTTCTCGGACCGATCGATATCGGATCGAGTCCAAAACCAGGGGAACATCATAATATTGTGGGTGGAGTCATGGGGGGGGTTTTGAGTGAAATACAATCCCTAGAACTATTCAATACACCAACCACTCCATTTCAGAAAGAACTTTGTAAGAACCCGAATTGTCAAATCTAGTGGGCCGATCGAGGTCGGATTGAGTCCAAAACTTGGGGAACATCATAGGATTGTGGGTGGATTCATTTGTTAAGTTTTGAGTGAAATACAATATCTAGAACTATACAATACACCAACCACCCCATTTCAGAACGAACTTTGTGGGAACCTGAATTGTCCGATTTCAAGGACCAATCGATATCGGATTGAGTCCAAAACTTGGAGAACATCATAATAAGGGGGGAGGAGTCATTTGGTGGGTTTTGAGTGAAATTTTATAAAGTGGAATTTACAATACACCAA
>NC_034016.1:8022240-8023574 GCF_000346465.2 Prunus persica
TCGATTTCGGATTGTGTCCAAAACTTGGGGAACATCATAATATGGTGGGAGGAGTCATTTGGTGCTCTTTGAGTGAAATCCAATATCTAAAACTATCCAAGACACCAACCACTCCATTTTAGAACGAACATCGTAGAACTTGAATTGTCCAATTTCGTGGACCGATCGATGTCGGATTGAGTCCAAAACTTGGGGAACATCATAGTATTGTGGGTGGAGTCATTGTTAAGTTTGAGTGAAATACAATCTCTAGAACTATACAATACACTAACCACCCCATTTCAGAACGAACTTCGTACGAACCTGAATTGTCTCGATTTCAAGGACCAATCGATATCGGATTGAGTCCAAAACTTGGGGAACATCATAATATTGTGGGAGGAGTCATTTGGTGGGTTTTGAGTGAAATACAATCCCTAGAACTATACAATACACCAACCACTCCATTTCAGAACGAACTTCGTACGAACCTGAGTTGTCAAATTTCGTGGACCGATCGATATCGGATTGAGTCCAAAACTTGTGAAACATCATAATATTGTGGGAGGAGTCATTTGGTGGGTTTTGAGTGAAATCCAAATTCAAGAACGATACAATACACCAACCACTCCATTTCGGAACGAACTTCGTACGAACCTGAATTGTCAAATTTCGTGGACCGATCGATGTCGGATTGAGTCCAAAACTTGGGAAACATCATAATATTGTGGGAGGAGTCATTTGGTGGGTTTTGAGTGAAATTCCATTTCAAGAACTATACAATACACCAACCACTCCATTTCAGAACGAACTTCGTACGAACCTGAATTGTCAAATTTCGTGGACCGATTGATATCGGGTTGAGTCCAAAACTTGGGGAACATGATAATATTGTGGGAGGTGTAATTTGGTGGATTTTGAGTGAAATCCAATCCCTAGAACTACACAATACACCAACCACTCCATTTCAGAACAAACTTCGTACGAACCTGAATTGTCAAATTTCGTGGACCGATCGATATCGGATTGAGTCCAAAACTTGGGGAGCATCATAATATTGTGGGAGGAGTCATGTGGTGGGATTTGAGTGAAATCCAATCTCCAGAACTATACAATACACCAACCAACCCATTTCAGAACGAACTTCGTACAAACCTGAATTGTCCGATTTCAAGGACCAATCGATATCGGATTGAGTCCAAAATTTGGGGAACAAAATAATATTGTGGGAGGAGTCATTTGGTGGGTTTTGCGTGAATCCAATCTCTAGAACTATACAATACACCAACCACCCCCATTTCAGAACGAACTTCGTACGAACCTGAATTGTCCTATTTCAAGCACCAATCGATATC
>NC_034016.1:8023674-8024903 GCF_000346465.2 Prunus persica
CCAAGTCGACTCGAGCCGCTCTGGCAAGATACAGGGGACTGTAGTCAGCCTGATCCGCAATCCTGGCAGGTCTCGGGGACACAGAGTCAGCCGAGCCGCAAATCCTGGCAGGTCTCAGGACACCAAGTCTGCCGAGCCGCAAATCCTGGCACTCACGGTCCGAGCGTCCCCGAAACTCGTGAGGCAATGTCAAATGCACTGACAAAACTGTAAACAGACTGGATGTCCGTAGACATCGGTCCATCTGAGGGTAATCACCAAATAAAAATGGGTACGTGGTGGTTTTAAAAATAAATAACTTTAGGAAAATTTGATTAATAACTGTAATCTCACATTATGCTGCTATCTCATTTGATTTAGACCTCAAACTCTGTTTCTATAACTTTTAGCATGTGACTGAGCAGCGTGAAATTATAGAAATATCACGGTACTAATCAAGCTCGGAAACTTTCAATAAAACTTATTCAAAATCAAATAATAAAATTCATGCATATAAACTTATTTATAAAAGCGTTTGTATAAACTTATTTATAGAAAATCATTTATGAAAGAAAGGTCCACTCACTGCTGGTCCGAGCTAGCTGGACCCTTTGAAGGTCCCTCCTGGGGTTCTGCCGGTCCTCTGGTGCCTGATTACCCATAAAGATTAAATTAATAAAACTGCTCAATAAAAGAATTAAATTAAACACCCTGCCCCCGGCTCCTAGAAATACGTGTACTCATTTTAAAGTCACTCCTATGCCCACTTTAGCCTTTCAGATAATTAGAACGGCCTTGAAAGACCTGAAGCTGTTCCAAGCGATAAACTGTCAGACCGGTCGATCCGGAACCTCGTGGGGTCCACGATCTCCGATGGCCAATCTGGGATTCTCTAAAGGTTCCTTACAGAGAAAGACCCATGTCCTGCGAGTTTGGTCCCAAACGGACGGTCGGATTAGCCAAAATTGCATTATCGCTTAAAATCCAAACTCTAGCTCCATGGTTTGCGATTTCGGAGTATCCGGGACGCCGATTCGCAATCCGTCGAATCCTACACGATCCTGAAATCATGTAGAATGACATATCTGAATTTGGGTGTGATCCAACGGCTCGACGACACTGCACCCAAGGATCGCGCAATATGGAAAATCTGTTCGGGGCTCAAACGGACTCCAAATCGAGATCCGCGAAATCCTACGCGCTCGAGACAACACGAGATCGCAACACTACTCAGAGTCACTTCACTACCC
>NC_034016.1:8025882-8028975 GCF_000346465.2 Prunus persica
CATACGGGGTTGTATTCAGCGCGAGAATCTTTTGTAACATCGATATCGGATTGAGTCCAAACCTTGGGAAACATCATAATATTGTGGGAGGAGTCATTTGGTGGGTTTTGAGTGAAATACAATCCCTAGAACTATACAATACACCAACGACTCCATTTCAGAACGAACCTCGTACGAACCTGAATTGTCCGATTTCAAGCACCAATCGATATCGGATTGAGTCCAAAACTTGGGGAACATCATAATATTGTGGGAGGATTCATTTGGTGGGTTTTGAGTGATATCCAATCTCTTGAACTATACAATACACCAACCACCCCATTTGAGAACGAACTTCGTACGAACCTGAATTGTCCGATTTCAAGGACCAATCGATATCGGATTGAGTCCAAAACTTGGGGAACATCATAATATTGTGGGAGGAGTCATTTGGTGGGTTTTCAGTGAAATCCAATCTCTAGAACTATACAATACACCAACACCTCATTTCAGAACGAAATTCGTACGAACTTGAATTGTCCGATTTCAAGGACCAATCGATATCGAATTAAGTCCAAAACTTGGAGAACATCATAATATTGTGGGAGGAGTCATTTGGTGGGTTTTGAGTGAAATCCGACCTCTAGAACTATACAATACACCAACCACCCCATTTATGAACGAACTTCGTACGAACCTGAATTGTCCGATTTCAAGGACCAATCGATATGGGATTGAGTCCAAAACTTGGGGAACATCATAATATTGTGGGAGGAGTCATTTGGTGGTTTGAGTGAAATACAATCCCTAGAACTATACAATACACCAACCACCCCATTTATGAACGAACTTCGTACGAACCTGAATTGTCCTATTTCAAGGACCAATCGATATGGGATTGAGTCCAAAAGTTGGGGAACATCATAATATTGTGGGAGGAGTCATTTGGTGGGTTTTGAGTGAAATAAAATCCCTAGAACTATACAATACACCAACCACTCCATTTCAGAACGAACTTCGTACGAACCTGAATTGTCAAATTTCGTGGACCGATCGATATCGGATTGAGTCCAAAACTTGGGGAACGTCATAATAGTGGGAGGAGTCATTTGGTGGGTTTTGAGTGAAATCCAATCCCTAGAACTATACAATACACCAACCACTCCATTTCAGAACGAACTTCGTACGAACCTGAATTGTCCGATTTCAAGCACCAATCCATATCAGATTGAGTCCAAAACTTGGGGAACATCGTAATATTGTGTGAGGATTCATTTGGTGAGTTTTGAGTGAGATCCAATCCCTAGAACTATACAATACACCAACCATCCCATTTCAGAACGAACTTCGTACGAACCTGAATTGTCCAATTTCAAGGACCAAGCGATATCAGATTAAGTCCAAAACTTTGGGAACATCATAATATTGTGGGATAAGTCATTTGGTGGGTTTTGAGTGAAATCCAATCTCTAGAACTATACAATACACCAACCACCCCATTTATGAACGAACTTCGTACGAACCTGAATTGTCCGATTTGAAGGACCAATCGATATCGGATTGAGTCCAAAACTTGGGGAACATCATAATATTGTGTGACAGGACCCGATCCCAATTCCACTTTGGAATTCGAACCAAGTCTTGTGCATGTCTGACACCTGGCTAATGTCGGGCACAAATGACCTTTTTACCCTTCCTGTTACAATTACTATTAAAACTTCCCTTAGACTCCTGCCGAAAATTCGGCAGAGTCTCCCCTGTATTTTGTCCAAACCCAAAAATTTTCACCTGTTAAACAAACAATAATCTTCACACCAACTGCCAGAATAAGTCAACCAAACATTCACCAGTTCTGTTTCTCCAGTCAACAAGATATGAGAGCAGTTACTAACTATTTACAAGAATTTAAGTATTTTACAACAAAATCCTACATTTCGTGGGTGGCGCGGGAGCTAGGAGTGGCCCGTGGTGGATTCCTGTGCACTTCTACTGCCTGGGGGTGAAAAAAAATAATTTGAAAGTGTGAGTGGACAAAAAATAACGTTCTCAAAACAATTTATAAACATAGTAACCCCCGTTGTAAAAATGAATAGGTATGTAAATCTAAAGTTCGACTGTATTCAAATACAAGGCATTCAAACAAACATGTATATGTATACGTATCTATACAGATGTGAAACATGCACGAATATCGAGAAAACTGGTATAAAATGACTGAAAGCAATAATTACATAAAAGCACTGAAATTCTTTTAAAACTACCACCTAAATGTACCCCTGTAAATCCGTCAATTCCCCTGGCAGGTCTCGGCGACACACAGTCTATCCGAGCCGCAAACTGGCAGGATTCAGGGGACTATGGTCAGCCTGATCCGCCGGTAGGTCTCGATGACACCAAGTCGACTCGAGCCGCTCTGGCAAGATACAGGGGACTGTAGTCAGCCTGATCCGCAATCCTGGCAGGTCTCGGGGACACAGAGTCAGCCGAGCCGCAAATCCTGGCAGGTCTCAGGACACCAAGTCTGCCGAGCCGCAAATCCTGGCACTCACGGTCCGAGCGTCCCCGAAACTCGTGAGGCAATGTCAAATGCACTGACAAAACTGTAAACAGACTGGATGTCCGTAGACATCGGTCCATCTGAGGGTAATCACCAAATAAAAATGGGTACGTGGTGGTTTTAAAAATAAATAACTTTAGGAAAATTTGATTAATAACTGTAATCTCACATTATGCTGCTATCTCATTTGATTTAGACCTCAAACTCTGTTTCTATAACTTTTAGCATGTGACTGAGCAGCGTGAAATTATAGAAATATCACGGTACTAATCAAGCTCGGAAACTTTCAATAAAACTTATTCAAAATCAAATAATAAAATTCATGCATATAAACTTATTTATAAAAGCGTTTGTATAAACTTATTTATAGAAAATCATTTATGAAAGAAAGGTCCACTCACTGCTGGTCCGAGCTAGCTGGACCCTTTGAAGGTCCCTCCTGGGGTTCTGCCGGTCCTCTGGTGCCTGATTACCCATAAAGATTAAATTAATAAAACTGCTCAATAAAAGAATTAAATTAAACACCCTGCCCCCGGCTCCTAGAAATACGTGTACTC
>NC_034016.1:8029253-8031971 GCF_000346465.2 Prunus persica
TCCGGGACGCCGATTCGCAATCCGTCGAATCCTACACGATCCTGAAATCATGTAGAATGACATATCTGAATTTGGGTGTGATCCAACGGCTCGACGACACTGCACCCAAGGATCGCGCAATATGGAAAATCTGTTCGGGGCTCAAACGGACTCCAAATCGAGATCCGCGAAATCCTACGCGCTCGAGACAACACGAGGATCGCAACACTACTCAGAGTCACTTCACTACCCTCACCCACGTGCCGCCACACGTGCGGGAAGTTTGGGTGTCCAAAGCGATACCGGGTTGCCGGAAAAACTCAAAACCGAGACTCCAAACTTCTATCCTAGGTAAAACACCCAATTTGGAGTCACTTTTGTTCTTGGAAATACCCCAAAAAGTGGCCGGAAATGGCCGATCACGGCGGCCGAAGTTCGACCGATTTTCAATTCGAAAATCGAGTGATCTAGAGGTAAAATCGATCAAAACCCAGCCAACCATCAGTTAGAGCATGAAAAATAGCTGAGAAAGTATACCTTACTCGAACGATTTGGTTCAGAAACGAAGGAGAATGAAGGGTCTGAAAATCGGGTGAAAACCGGTCGGAAATCTCGATTTTCCGGCCAGTTCCGGTCGGCCCAAGGGCAGAGACGGGTCGGGAAAGGACGGCGGGGCCGAGGCGGTTCCGATGGTACCAAGGCCGACGATCGGGACGGCCTGTGGTGGTGGCTGGAATGGCTAGAAGGGAGGAGAGAGAGAGAGAGAAGAGAGAAATGAGGAGAGAGAGGAGAAAAGAGATAAAAATCTGACTTTTTCCAAATTACCACTTTGCCCTTCGCGGTATTTTGATCGTATTTTCTTCGTTACAACTCCGATTCGAGTCTACACCGTGTCTACGGACTCGTTTCGCCGTTCTCTACGCGATGGCGTAAGCGGAATTGCCAAATTCCTTCTCAGACAAAAAGTCAACGTTCTCCGTATTAAATAATGCGAGGCCAAAATCGTCTTTTTGCTAGAATAAATTAATGCTAATTTTTAGATATTTTGTTTTAGGTTATTACATTGTGGGAGGAGTTATTTGGTGGGTTTTGAGTGAAATCCAATCTCTAGAACTATACAATACACCAACCACCCCATTTCAGAACGAACTTCGTACGAACCTGAATTGTCAAATTTCGTGGACCGATCGATATCGGATTGAGTCCAAAACTTGGGGGACATCGTAATATTGTGGGAGGAGTCATTTGGTGGGTTTTGAGTGAAATCCAATTTGTAGAACTATACAATACACCAACCACCCCATTTCAGAACGAACTTCGTACGAATCTAAATTGTCCGATTTCAAGGAACAATCGATATCGGATTGAGTCCAAAACTTGGGGAACATCATAATATTGTGGGACGAGTCATTTGGTGGGTTTTGAGTCAAATCCAATCTCTAGAACAATACAATACACCAACAACCCCATTTATGAACGAACTTCGTACGAACCTGAATTGTCCGATTTCAAGGACCAATCGATATCGGATTGAGTCCAAAACTTGGGGAACATCATAATATTGGGGGAAGAGTCATTTGGTATGTTTTGAGTGAAATCCAATCTCTAGAACTATACAATACACCAACCACCCCATTTCAGAACGAACTTCGTACGAACCTGAATTGTCCGATTTCAAGGACCAATCGATATCAGATTGAGTCCAAAACTTGGGTAATATCATAATATTGTGGGCGAAGTCATTTGGTGGGTTTGGAGTGAAATCCAATATCCAGAACTATACAATACACCATCCACTCCATTTCAGAACGAATTTCGTTTGAACTTAAATTGTCCGATTTTGTGGACCAATCGATACCGGATTGAGTCCAAAACATCGTGAACATCATAATATTGTGGGAAGGGTCATTTGGTGGGTTTTGAGTGAAATTCAATCCCTAGAACTATACAATACACCATCCACTCCATTTCAGAACGAACTTCGAACGAACCTGAATTGTCCGATTTCATGGACCAATCGATATCGGATTGCGTCCAAAACTTGAGGAACATCATAATATTGTGGGAGGAGTCATTCGGTGGGTTTTGAGTGAAACCAAATAGCTAAACTTGTACAATACACCAACCACTACATTTCAGAACACAGTTCGCACGAACCTAAACTGGCTGATTTCATGGACCAATCGTTATCGGATCGAGTCCAAAACTTGGGGAACATCATAATATTGTGGGAAGAGTCATTCGCTAGGTTTGGTGTGAAATCCAGTCCCTAGAACTATACAATACGCCAACCACCCCAATTCAGAAAGAACTTCACACGAACCTGAATAGGCCGATTTCATGGATCAATCGATATCGGATTGAGTCCAAAAGTTGGGGAACATTATAATATTGTGGGAGGAATCATTTGGTGCATTTTGAGTGAAATCCAATCCCTAGAACTATACAATAACACCGACCACTCCATTTCAGAAAGAACTTCACACGAACCTGAATAGGCCGATTTCATGGAGCAATCGATATCGGATGTGAGTCCAAAGCTTGGGGAACATCATAGTATTGTGGGAGGAGTCATTTCGGTGGTTTTGGAATGAAATCTATCTCCCAAACACCAAAATACACCAACCCAATCCTTTAAAAACAACTTCCGTACAGACATGAAATTGGGTTGATTTATTGCCCCATCCTATGACACGATTGGAGTCAAAACTTTGGCGGAATACTCCATGATATTTGTGG
>NC_034016.1:8032089-8035019 GCF_000346465.2 Prunus persica
GTATTGCATAGTTGAGAGATTGGTTTACTCAAAGTCACCAATGACTCCACCATCATATTATGATGTTCCCCAAGTTTTGGCCTCAATCTGATATCGATTGGTCCATGAAATTGGACAATTCAGGTTCGTACGAAGTTCGTTATGAAATGGAGTGGTTGGTGGATTGCATAGCTTTGGCCATTGGATTTCACTCAAAAGGGACGAAATGACTCCTGCCATCATATTATGATGTTCCCCAAGTTTCGGACTCAATCCGATATCGACTAGTCCATGAAATTGGAAAATTCAGGTCGTACGAAGTTCATTCTGAAATGGAATGGTTAGTGTATTGCATAGTTTTTGCCATTGGATTTCACTCAAAAGTCACCAAATGGACTCCTCCCATCATATTATGATGGTCCCCAAGTTTTGGACTCAATCCGATATCGATTGGTCCATGAAATTGGACAATTCAGGTTCGTTACGAAGTTCGGTTATGAAATGTAGTGGTTGGGGTATTGGCATAGGTTTTGGCCATTTGGGATTTCACTCAAAAAGGGCACCAAAATGACTCCTTCCCATAATATTTGCGGAGTGGTCCCCCAAGTTTTCGGTACTCATCCGATATCGATTGGTCCACGAAATCGAACAATTCAGGTTAGTACGAAGTTCGTGCTGAAATGGAGTGGTTAGTGTATTGCATAGTTTTAGCCATTGGATTTCACTCGAAAGTCAGCAAATGACTCCTCCCATCATATTATGATGTGCCCCAAGTTTTGGACTCAATCCGATATCGATTGGTCCTTGAAATTGGACAATTCAGGTTCGTACGAAGTTCGTTATGAAATGTAGTGGTTGGGGTATTGCATAGTTTTGGCCATTGGATTTCACTCAAAAGGCACCAAATGACTCCTCCCATAATATTGCGATGTTCCCCAAGTTTCGGACTCAATCCGATATCGATTGGTCCACGAAATCGAACAATTCAGGTTAGTACGAAGTTCGTTCTGAAATGGAGTGGTTAGTGTATTGCATAGTTTTAGCCATTGGATTTCACTCAAAAGTCACCAAATGACTCCAACCATCATGTTATGATGTTCCCCAAGTTTTGGCCTCAATCCGATATCGATTGGTCCATGAAATTGGACAATTCAGGTTCGTACGTAGTTCGTTATGAAATGGAGTGGTCGGTGTATTGCATTGTTTTGGCCATTGGATTTCACTCAAAAGGCACCAGATGACTCCTCCCTTCATATTATGATGTTCCCCAACTTTTGGACTCAATCCGATATTGACTGGTCCATGAAATTGGACAATTTAGGTTCGTACGAAGTTCATTCTGAAATGGAATGTTTAGTGTATTGCATAGTTTTTGCCATTGGATTTCACTCAGAAGTCACCAAATGACTCCTCCCATCATATTATGATGTTCCCCAAGTTTTGGACTCAATCATATTTCGATTGGTCCACGACATTGGACAATTCGGGTTCGTACGAAGTTCATCATCAAATGGAGTGGTTGGTGTATTGCATAGTTGTAGAGATTGAATTTCACTCAAAATCCACCAAATGACTCCAACCATCATATTATGATGTTCCCCAAGTTTTGGCCTCAATCCGATATCGATTGGTCCATGAAATTGGACAATTCAGGTTCGTACGTAGTTCGTTATGAAATGGAGTGGTCGGTGCATTGCATAGTTTTGGCCATTGGATTTCACTCAAAAGGCACCAAATGACTCCTCCCTTCATATTATGATGTTCCCCAACTTTCGGACTCAATCCGATATCGACTGGTCCATGAAATTGGACAATTCAGGTTCGTACGAAGTTCATTCTGAAATGGAGTGGTTAGTGTATTGCATAGTTTTTGCCATTGGATTTCACTCAAAAGTCACCAAATGACTCCTCCCATCATATTATGACGTTCCCCAAGTTTTGGACTCAATCCAATATCGATTGGTCCATGAAATTGGACAATTCAGGTTCGTATGAAGTTCGTTATGAAATGCAGTGCTTGGTGTATTGCACAGTTGTAGAGATTGGATTTCACTCAAAACCCACCAAATGACTCCTCCCACCGTATTATGATGTTCCCCAAGTTTTGGACTCAATCGGATATCGATTGGTCCAAGAAATTGGACAATTCAGATTCGTACGTAGTTCGTTATGAAATGGAGTGGTCGGTGTATTGCATAGTTTTGGCCATTGGATTTCACTCAAAAGGCACGAAATGACTCCTCCCATCATATTATGATGTTCCCCAATTTTCGGACTCAATCCGATATCGACTAGTCCATGAAATCGGAAAATTCAGGTCGTACGAAGTTCATTCTGAAATGGAATGGTTAGTGTATTGCATAGTTTTTGCCATTGGATTTCACTCAAAAGTCACCAAATGACTCCTCCCATCATATTATGATGTTCCCCAAGTTTTGGACTCAATCCGATATCGATTGGTCCATGAAATTGGACAATTCAGGTTCGTAAGAAGTTCGTTATGAAATGTAGTGGTTGGTGTATTGCATAATTTTGGCCATTGGATTTCACTCGAAAGGCACCAAATGACTCCTCCCATAATATTGTGATGTTCCCCAAGTTTCGGACTTAATCCGATATCGATTGGTCCACGAAATCGAACAATTCAGGTTCGTACGAAGTTCGTTCTGATATGGAGTGGTTAGTGTATTGCATAGTTTTAGCCATTGGATTTCACTCGAAAGTTAGCAAATGACTCCTCCCATCATATTATGATGTGCCCCAAGTTTTGGACTCAGTCCGATATCGATTGGACCATGAAATTGGACAATTCAGGTTCGTCCGAAGTTCGTTATGAAATGGAGTGGTTGGTGTATTACATAGTTGTAGAGATTGGATTTCACTCAAAAGTCACCAAATGACTCTCCAACCATCATATTATGGATGGTAGTTTTGGACTCATCCGATATCGA
>NC_034016.1:8035119-8045466 GCF_000346465.2 Prunus persica
GAATTGTCAAATTTCGTGGACCCGATCGATATCGGATTTAGTCCAAAACTTGGGGAACATCATAATATTGTGGGAGGAGTCATTTGGTGGGTTTCAAGTGAAATCCAATCTCTTGAACTACACAATACACCAAGCACCCCATTTCAGAACGAACTTCGTACGAACCTGAATTGTCCGATTTCAAGGACCAATCGATCTCGGATTGAGTCCAAAACTTGGGGAACACCATAATATTGTGGGAGGAGTCATTTGGTGGGTTTTAAGTGAAATCCAATCTCTTCAACTACACAATACACCAAGCACCCCATTTCAGAACGAACTTCGTACGAACCTGAATTGTCCGATTTCAAGGACCAATCGATCTCGGATTGAGTCCAAAACTTGGGGAACATCATAATATTGTGGGAGGAGTCATTTGGTGGGTTTTGAGTGAAATTCAATCTCTAGAACTATACAATACACCATCCACTCCATTTTAGAATAAACTTCGTACGAACCTGAAGTGTCAAATTTCGGGGACCGATCGATATCGGATGGAGTCCAAAACTTGGGGAACATCATAATATTGTGGGAGGAGTCATTTGGTGGGTTTGGGGTGAAATCCAATCTGTAGAACTATACAATACACCAACCACCCCATTTCAGAACGAACTTCGTACGAACCTGAATTCTCCGATTTCACGGACCAATTGATATCGGATCGAGTCCAAAACTTGGGGAACATCATAATATTGTGGGAGGAGTCATTTGGTGGGTTTTGAGAGAAATTCAATCTCTAGAACTATACAATACACCAACCACCCAAATTCAGAACGAACTTCGTACGAACATGAATTGTCCGATTTCAAGGACAAATCATATCGGATTGAGTCCAAAACTTGGGGAACATCATAATATTGTGGGAGGAATCATTTGGTGGGTTTTGAGTGAAATCCAATCTATAGAACTATACAATACACCAACCACCCCATTGATGAACGAACTTCGTACGAACCTGAAATGTCCGATTTCAAGGATCAATCGATATCAGATTGAGTCCAAAACTTGGGGAACATCATAATATTGTGGGAGGAGTCATTTGGTGGGTTTTGAGTGAAATCCAATCCCCAGAACTATACAATACACCAACCACTCCATTTCAAAAAGAACTTCGTACGAAAACTGAATTGTCCGATTTCAAGCCCCAATCGATACCGGATTGAGTCCCAAACTGGGGACCATCATATATGTGGAGAAGTCATTTGGTGGGTTTTGAGTGAAATCCAATCTCTAGACCTATACAATACACCAAGCACTCCATTTAAGAACGAACTTCGTACGAACCTGAATTGTCCGATTTCAGGGACCAATCGATGTCGGATTGAGTCCAAAACTTGGGGAACGTCATGATATTGGGGGAGGAGTCATTTGGTAGGTTTTGAGGGAAATACAATCGCTAGAACTATACAATACACCAACCACTCCATTTCAGAACGAACTTCGTACGAACTTGAATTGCCCGATTTCAAGGACCAATCGATATCGGATTGAGTCCAAAACTTGGGGAACATCATAATATTGTGGGAGGAGTCATTTGGTAAGTTTTGAGTGAAATACAATCCCTAGAACTATACAATACACCAACCACTCCATTTCAGAACGAACTTCGTACGAACCTGAATTGCCAAATTTCGTGGACCACTCGATATCGGATTGAGTCCAAAACATGGGGAACATCATAATATTGTGGGAGGAGTCATTTGGTGGGTTTTGAGTGAAATCCAATCTCTAGAACTATACAATACACCAACCACCCCATTTCAGAACGAACTTCGTACGAACCTGAATTGTAAAATTTCGTGGACCGATCGATATCGGATTGAGTCCAAAACTTGGGGAACATCATAATATTGTGGGAGGAGTCATTTGGTGGGTTTTGAGTGAAATCCAATCCCCAGAACTATACAATACACCAACCACTCCATTTCAGAAAGAACTTCGTACGAAAACTGGATTGTCCGATTTCAAACCCCAATCGATACCGGATTGAGTCCAAAACTTGGGGAACATCATAATATTGTGGGAGAAGTCATTTGGTGGTTTTTGAGTGAAATCCAATCTCTAGAACTATACAATACACCAACCACTCCATTTAAGAACGAACTTCATACAAACCTGAATTGTCCAATTTCATGGACCAATCGATATCGGATTGAGTCCAAAACTTGGGGAACATCATAATATTGTGGGAGGAGTCATTTGATTGGTTTTGAGTGAAATCCAGTGTCTAGAACTGTACAAAACACAAGCCACTCCAATTCAGAATGAACTTAACACGAACCTGAATAGGCCGATTTCATGTACCAATCGGTATCAGATTGAGTCCAAAATTTGGGGAACATCATAGTATTGTGGGAGGAGTCATTTGGTGGGTTTTGAGTGAAATCTAATCTCTAGGAAGATAAAAATGCACCAACCAATCCATTTCAGAACGAACTTCGTACAAACGTGAATTGTCCGATTTCATGGGCCAATCGATGACGGATTGAGTCCAAAACTTGGGGAACAACATAATATTGTTGGAGAAGTCATTTGTTGGGTTTGGAGTGAAATCTGATCTCTAGAACTATACAATACACCAACCACTCCCTTTTAGAGCGAACTTCGTACGAACCTGAATTGTCCGATTTCATGGACCAATCGATAACGGATTGAGTCCAAAACTTAGGTAATATCATAATATTGTGGGCGAAGTCATTTGGTGGGTTTGGAGTGAAATCCAATATCCAGAACTATACAATACACCATCCACTCCATTTCAGAACGAATTTCGTTTGAACTTAAATTGTCCGATTTCAAGGACCAATTGGTATCGCATTGAGTCCAAAACTTGGGGAACATCAAAACATTCTGGGAGGAGTTATTTGGTGGGTTTTGAGTGAAATCCAATCTCTAGAACTATACAATACACCAACCACCCGATTTCAGAACGAACTTCGTACGAACCTGAATTGTCCGATTTCAAGGATCAATCGATATCGGATTGAGTCCAAAACTTGGGGAACATCATAATATTGTGGGAGGAGTCATTTGGTGGGTTTTGAGTGAAATCCAATCCCCAGAACTATACAATACACCAACCACTCCATTTCAGAAAGAACTTCGTACGAAAACTGGATTGTCCGATTTCAAGCCCCAATCGATACCGGATTGAGTCCAAAACTTGGGGAACATCATAATATTGTGGGAGAAGTCATTTGGTGGGTTTTGAGTGAAATCCAATCTCTAGAACTATACAATACACCAACCACTCCATTTAAGAACGAACTTCGTATGAACCTGAATTGTCCAATTTCAGGGACCAATCGATGTCAGATTGAGTCCAAAACTTGGGGAACATCATGATATTGGGGGAGGAGTCATTTGGTAGGTTTTGAGTGAAATACAATCGCTAGAACTATATAATACACCAACCACTCCATTTCCGAACGAACTTCGTACGAACTTGAATTGCCCGATTTTCAAGACCAATCGATATCGGATTGAGTCCAAAATTTGGGGAACATCATAATATTGTGGGAGAGTCAATTGGTAAGTTTTGAGTGAAATACAATCCCTAGAACTATACAATACACCAACCACTCCATTTCAGAACGAACTTCGTACGAACCTGAATTGTCAATTTCGTGGACCACTCGATATCGGATTGAGTCCAAAGCATGGGGAACATCATAATATTGTGGGAGGAGTCATTTGGTGGGTTTTGAGTGAAATCCAATCTCTAGAACTATACAATACACCAACCACCCCATTTCAGAACGAACTTCGTACGAACCTGAATTGTAAAATTTCGTGGACCGATCGATATCGGATTGAGTCCAAAACTTGGGGAACAACATAATATTGTGGGAGGAGTCATTTGGTGGGTTTTGAGTGAAATCCAATCCCCAGAACTATACAATACACCAACCACTCCATTTCAGAAAGAACTTCGTACGAAAACTGGATTGTCCGATTTCAAACCCCAATCGATACCGGATTGAGTCCAAAACTTGGGGAACATCATAATATTGTGGGAGAAGTCATTTGGTGGGTTTTGAGTGAAATCCAAATAGCTAAACCTGTACAATACACCAACCACTTCATTTCATAACACAGTTCGCACGAACCTAAACTGGCTGATTTCATGGACCAATCGTTATCGAATCGAGTCCAAAACTTAGGGAACATCATAATATTGTGGGAAGAGTCATTTGCTAGGTTTGGTGTGAAATCCAGTCCCTAGAACTATACAATACGCCAACCACCCCAATTCAGAAAGAACTTCACACGAACCTGAATAGGCCGATTTCATGGACCAATCGATATCGGATTGAGTCCAAAAGTTGGGGGACATTATAATATTGTGGGAGGAATCATTTGGTGCATTTTGAGTGAAATCCAATCCCTAGAACTATACAATAACACCGACCACTCCATTTCAGAAAGAACTTCACACGAACCTGAATAGGCCGATTTCATGGAGCAATCGATATCGGATTGAGTCCAAAGCTTGGGGAACATCATAGTATTGTGGGAGGAGTCATTCGGTGGGTTTGGAATGAAATCTAATCTCCAGAACAACAAAAATACACCAAACCAATCCATTTAAGAACAAACTTCGAACAAACATGAATTGTCTGATTTCATGGCCCAATCTATAACGGATTGAGTCCAAAACTTGGGGAATATCGTGATATTGTGGGAGAAGTCATTTGGTGGGTTTGGAGTGAAATACAATCCCCAGAACTATACACTAAACCAAACACTCCATCTCAGAACGAACTTCGTACGAAACTAAATTGTCCAATTTCACGCACCAATCGATTTGGGATTGAGTCCAAAACTTGGGGAACATCATATTATTGTGGGAGGATTCATTTGGTAGGTTTTGAGTGAAATCCAGTCCCTAGAAAAATACAATACACCAACAACTCCGTTTCAGAACGAATGTAGTACGAACCTGAATTGTCCGATTTCATGGACCAATCAATATCGGATTGAGTCCAAAACTTTGGGAACATTATAATATTGTGGGAGGAGTCATTTGGTGGGTTTGGGGTGAAATCCAATCTCTAGAACTATACAATACACCAACCACCCCATTTCAGAACGAACTTCGTACGAACCTGAATTGTCCGATTTCAAGGACCAATTGATATCGGATTGAGTCCAAAACTTGTGGAACATCATAATATTGTGGGAGGAGTCATTTGGTGGGTTTTGAGAGAAATTCAATCTCTAGAACTATACAATAAACCAACCACCCAAATTCAGAACGAACTTCGTACGAACATGAATTGTCCGATTTCAAGGACAAATCATATCGGATTGAGTCCAAAACTTGGGGAACATCATAATATTGTGGGAGGAGTCATTTGGTGGGTTTTGAGTGAAATCCAATCTATAGAACTATACAATACACCAACCACCCCATTGATGAACGAACTTCGTACGAACTTGAATTGTCCGATTTCAAGGACCAATTGGTATCGCATTGAGTCCAGAACTTAGGGAACATCAAAACATTCTGGGAGGAGTTATTTGGTGGGTTTTGAGTGAAATCCAATCTCTAGAACTATACAATACACCAACCACCTGATTTCAGAACGAACTTCGTACGAACCTGAATTGTCCGATTTCAAGGATCAATCGATATCGGATTGAGTCCAAAACTTGTGGAACATCATAATATTGTGGGAGGAGTCATTTGGTGGGTTTTGAGTGAAATCCAATCCCCAGAACTATACAATACACCAACCACTCCATTTCAGAAAAAACTTCGTACGAAAACTGGATTGTCCGATTTCAAGCCCCAATCGATACCGGATTGAGTCCAAAACTTGGGAACATCATAATATTGTGGGAGAAGTCATTTGGTGGGTTTTGAGTGAAATCCAATCTCTAGAACTATACAATACACCAACCACTCCATTTAAGAACGAACTTCGTACGAACCTGAATTGTCCGATTTCAGGGACCAATCGATGTCCGATTGAGTCCAAAACTTGGGGAACATCATGATATTGGGGGAGGAGTCATTTGGTAGGTTTTGAGTGAAATACAATCGCTAGAACTATACAATACACCAACCACTCCATTTCAGAACGAACTTCGTACGAACTTGAATTGCCCGATTTCAAGGACCAATCGATATCGGATTGAGTCCAAAACTTGGGGAACATCATAATATTGTGGGAGGAGTCATTTGGTAAGTTTTGAGTGAAATACAATCCCTGGAACTATACAATACACCAACCACTCCATTTCAGAACGAACTTCGTACGAACCTGAATTGTCAAATTTCGTGGACCACTCGATATCGGATTGAGTCCAAAACTTGGGGAACATCATAATATTGTGGGAGGAGTCATTTGGTGGGTTTTGAGTGAAATCCAATCTCTAGAACTATACAATACACCAACCACCCCATTTCAGAACGAACTTCGTACGAACCTGAATTGTAAAATTTCGTGGACCGATCGATATCGGATTGAGTCCAAAACTTGGGGAACATCATAATATTGTGGGAGGAGTCATTTGGTGGGTTTTGAGTGAAATCCAATCCCCAGAACTATACAATACACCAACCACTCCATTTCAGAAAGAACTTCGTACGAAAACTGGATTGTCTGATTTCAAACCCCAATCGATACCGGATTGAGTCCAAAACTTGGGGAACATCATAATATTGTGGGAGAAGTCATTTGGTGGGTTTTTAGTGAAATCCAATCTCTAGAACTATACAATACACCAACCACTCCATTTAAGAACGAACTTCATACGAACCTGAATTGTCCAATTTCATGGACCAATCGATATCGGATTGAGTCCAAAACTTGGGGAACATCATAATATTGTGGGAGGAGTCATTTGGTTGGTTTTGAGTGAAATCCAGTGTCTAGAACTGTACAAAACACAAGCCACTCCAATTCAGAAAGAACTTAACACGAACCTGAATAGGCCGATTTCATGTACCAATCGGTATCAGATTGAGTCCAAAATTTGGGGAACATCGTAGTATTGTGGGAGGAGTCATTTGGTGGGTTTGGAGTGAAATCTAATCTCTAGGACGATAAAAATGCACCAACCACTCCCTTTTAGAGCGAACTTCGTACGAACCTGAATTGTCCGATTTCATGGACCAATCGATAACGGATTGAGTCCAAAACTTAGGGAATATCATAATATTGTGGGCGAAGTCATTTGGTGGGTTTGGAGTGAAATCCAATATCCAGAACTATACAATACACCATCCACTCTATTTCAGAACGAACTTCGTTTGAACCTAAATTGTCCGATTTTGTGGACCAATCGATACCGGATTGAGTCCAGAACTTCGTGAACATCATAATATTGTGGGAAGGGTCATTTGGTGGGTTTTGAGTGAAATTCAATCCCTAGAACTATACAATACACCATCCACTCCATTTCAGAACGAACTTCGAACGAACCTGAATTGTCCGATTTCATGGACCAATCGATATCGGATTGCGTCCAAAACTTGAGGAACATCATAATATTGTGGGAGGAGTCATTCGGTGGGTTTTGAGTGAAACCAAATAGCTAAACCTGTACAATACACCAACCACTCCATTTCAGAACACAGTTCGCACGAACCTAAACTGGCTGATTTCATGGACCAATCGTTATCGGATCGAGTCCAAAACTTGGGGAACATCATAATATTGTGGGAAGAGTCATTTGCTAGGTTTGGTGTGAAATCCAGTCCCTAGAACTATGCAATACGCCAACCACCCCAATTCAGAAAGAACTTCACACGAACCTGAATAGGCCGATTTCATGGACCAATCGATATCGGATTGAGTCCACAAGTTGGGGAACATTATAATATTGTGGGAGGAATCATTTGGTGCATTTTGAGTGAAATCCAATCCCTAGAACTATACAATAACACCGACCACTCCATTTCAGAAAGAACTTCACACGAACCTGAATAGGCCGATTTCATGGACCAATCGATATCGGATTGAGTCCAAAGCTTGGGGAACATCATAGTATTGTGGGAGGAGTCATTCGGTGGGTTTGGAATGAAATCTAATCTCCAGAACAACAAAAATACACCAACCAATCCATTTAAGAACAAACTTCGTACAAACATGAATTGTCTGATTTCATGGCCCAATCTATAACGGATTGAGTCCAAAACTTGGGGAATATCATGATATTGTGGGAGAAGTCATTTGGTGGGTTTGGAGTGAAATACAATCCCCAGAACTATACACTAAACCAAACACTCCATCTCAGAACGAACTTCGTACGAAACTAAATTGTCCAATTTCACGCACCAATCGATTTGGGATTGAGTCCAAAACTTGGGGAACATCATATTATTGTGGGAGGATTCATTTGGTAGGTTTTGAGTGAAATCCAGTCCCTAGAAAAATACAATACACCAACAACTCCGTTTCAGAACGAATATAGTACGAACCTGAATTGTCCGATTTCATGGACCAATCAATATCGGATTGAGTCCAAAACTTTGGGAACATCATAATATTGTGGGAGGAGTCATTTGGTGGGTTTGGAGTGAAATCCAATATCTGGAACTGTACAATACACCAACCACTCCATTTCAGAACGAACTTCGTTTGAACCAAAACTGTCCGATTTCGTGGATCAATCGATATCGGATTGAGTCCAAAACTTAGGGAACATCGTAATATTGTGGGAGGAGTCATTTGGGGGGTTTGGAGTGAAATCCAATATCTAGAACTATAGAATACACCAACCACTCCATTTCAGAACGTACTTCGTTTGAACCTAAATTGTCCGATTTCGCGGACCAATCGATATCGGATTGAGTCCAAAACTTGGGGAACATCATAATATTGTGGGAGGAATCATTTGGTGGGTTTTGAGCAAAATCCAATCTTAAGAACTATACACTACACCAACCACTCCATTTCAGAATGAACTTCGAACGAACCTGAATTGTCCGATTTCATGGACCAATCGATATCGGATTGAGTCCAAAACTAGGGGAACATTATGATGTTGTGGGAGGTGTCATTCAGTGGGTTTTGAGTGAAACCAAATGGCTAAACCTATACAATACACCAACCACTTCATTTCAGAACACTGTTCGCACGAACCTGAACTGGCCGATTTCACGAACCAATCGATATCGGATCGAGTCGAAAACTTGGGGAATATCAAAATATTGTGGGAGGAGTCATTTGGTGGGTTTTTAATGAAATCGAATCTCTAGAACTATACTACACCAACCACTCCATTTCAGAACGAACTTCGTACGAAACTGAATTTTCCGATTTCATGGACCAATCAATATCGAATTGAGTCCAAAGCTTGGGGAACATCATAATATTGTGGGATGAGTCATTTGGTTGGTTTTGAGTAAAATCCAATCCCTAGAACTATACAATACATCAACCACTCCGATTCAGAAAGAACTTCACACGAACCTGAATAGGCCGATTTCATGGACCAATTGATATCGGATTGAGTCCAAAACTTGGGGAACATCATAATATTGTGGGAGGAGTCATTTGCTGGGTTTTGAGTGAAATCCAATCCCTAGAACTATACAATGCTCTAACCACTCCATTTCAGAACGAACTTTGTACGAACCTGAATTGTCCGATTTCATGTACCAATCGATATCGGATTGAGTCCAAAACTTGGGGAACATCATAATATTGTGGGAGGAGTCATTTGGTGGGTTTTGAGTGAAATGCAATCCCTAGAACTATACAATACACCAACCACTCCATTTCAGAACGAACATCGTACGAACCTGAATTGTCCGATTTCATTGACCAATCGATACCGGATTGAGTCCTAAACTTGGGGAAAATCATAATATTGTGGGAGGAGTCATTTGGTTGGTTTTGAGTGAAATTCAATCCCCAGAACTATACACTAAACCAACCACTCCATCTAAAAACGAACTTCATGCGAACCTGAATTATCCAATTTCATGGACCAATCGATATCGGATTGAGTCCAAAACTTGGGGAACATCACAATATTGTGGGAGGAGTCATTTGGTAGGTTTTGAGTGAAATCCAATCACCAGAACTATACACTACACCAACCACTCCATTTCAAAAAGAACTTCACACAAACCTAAATAGGCCGATTTCATGGACCAATCGATATTGGATTGAGTCAAAAACTTGGGGAACATCATTGTATTGTGGGAGGAGTCATTTGGTGGGTTGGAGTGAAATCTAATCTCTACAACTATAAAATACACCAACAATCCATTTCAGAACGAACTTTGTACGAACCCGAATGTCGATTTCATGATCAATCGATTAACGAATTGAGTCCTAAACTTCGGAA
>NC_034016.1:8045566-8048106 GCF_000346465.2 Prunus persica
AAAAGCACAATTTCTGACAATATCTCATGAAGGAATAAACACTAAGAATATGGATAGCACACATCCTTAGCAGCACCCATGAAATACATCCCCAAAGATCAGCTAGGTCTTTCACAAGGTGTGTAATGTAAGGCTTAGGTCAGGGGCTATGAAAGAAAAGGATAGGAAATACTAAAGCTTGGGACATACCAAAGTGTCTTCCCTTGTGAAAGCAGCAAGCTCTCCTCTTGAATTGATCTTTGTTGTTTGTTCGTGGCATCCAGGACCCGTGCGATAAGGGAAGAATTTAGAAATTACATCCCTCTTTGAGTCTTTTTCTTTTCTTTTCTTTTTCTAAAACTTTGTTTCTTTTTTCTTTCTTTTTTTCTACAATTCCAGCACACATACCTCGGTACATACCACTTTCTTGATGTAGAGCTCGAATTATCTTTGTCTTCATCACTTTGGTATTCCCCAAACTATAGGGTATAGCTGTAATGGGCTAAATATCTCATATTGAGATAAAAGGATATGGGGAAACAAATGTGAGAAAAGAAAATGGCTAAAAATGATTAGCTTCAAAATGGGGTAATGGCACACACATAAAGGTAAGAAATTAGGCCTTTTGGTGGTTAAGACATGCATAGCCTAACATCGTCTCAATGAGTTCATTCATGAATGTTACCAAACACATGGTATCTGTGAAAGCGAACAATTCTTAGCGTTCAATCAAACAAAAATAATGAGATAATTTGAAATGACATTGAAGCAAATAGATAGGAGTACAAACACTTTAAACCCTCTCAAAGAAGTAAATAGGCTCAAAATCACTCACTAGGATAGTCTCCACAATTCTTCTTCTAGAATTTGAGCATGATACTTTAACCACCATGATTCCAAGAGTAACAGCTTTGAAAAAAAAATATATATATATGATATGAACTTTTTCATGACATCACAGTAGTCCTCATTGTAAACCATAGCCCTCATATACATTCACATTAGTAAGCAAAAGCAAACTTTAACCAGAACTAAAAACAAACGAAAATCCCACACCCCCAAACCTAAACTAAGCATTGTCCTCGACGCTTTGAAAAAAAAATGAATGGAATGGATGCAATGCAAATTGGCACAGTGTGTACGGAAAGAAATAAAATAAAAAATAAAAACCAACACAAATAAACGGAAAGAACACAAACCCAGCTAGGTTGCCTCCTAGCAAGCGCTTTATTTAATGTCTAGGCAAGACATGGTAGTGTGTCTAAGTTGCCATAAACTCGAGAGAATCTATAACGACATAAACCTGCTCCTGTGAAACATTCTCCAAATAAGGCTTCAAACGCTGTCCATTGACCTTAAAATGGGTGCCATTCTTGATGTTTTCTATCTCCATAGCTCCATGGGGAAATACTTGAAGCACTTTGAATGGTCCAACCCATCTAGACTTCAATTTACCTGGAAACAGTCGCAAACGTGAGTCATACAAAAGTACTTTCATACCTGGTTAAAACTCCTTCCTAAGAATTGCTTTGTCATGGTAGAGCTTGGTTCGTTCTTTGTAGATCCTTGCATTCTCATATGATTCATTTCTGAGCTCTTCCAACTCATTGAGTTGGAGCTTCCTCACTGTACCAGCTTCTTTGAGATCAAAATTGAACTTCTTTATGGCCCAATATGCACGGTGGTCGAGCTCCATTGGCAGATGACATGCCTTTCCAAACACCAGTCGATAAGGGCTCATTCCAATTGGGGTCTTGTACGCTGTTCGATACGCCCAAAGTGCATCATTCAACCTTAGTGACCAATCCTTCCTTGTAAGGCCGACGGTTTTCATCATGATGTTCTTTATTTCTCTATTGCTGATTTCCACTTGTCCAGAGGTTTGAGGATGGTATGGAGTTGCCACTTTATGTGTGATGTTGTACTTCTTCATCAATGCCTCGAAAGGTTTGTTGCAGAAGTGACTGCCACCATCGCTAATGATAGCTCTCGGAGTTCCAAACCTAGTGAAAATAATATCTTTGAGAAAATTCAAAACAACTTTGTGATCATTAGTTCGTGTAGCTGTTGCCTCAACCCATTTTGATACATAATCTACTGCCACTAGTATGTATATGTATCCAAAAGAAGATGGGAATGGTCCCATGAAGTCAATTCCCCACACATCAAACAGCTCTATCACTAAAATGTTGTTTAATGGCATTTCGTTCCTGCGACTGATGCTCCCCATTTTCTGACACCTATCACACTTAGAGCAAAAATCAAAAGCATCTTTAAACAATGTAGGCCAAAAGAAACCAGATTGTAAAACCTTTAAAGCTGTCTTTTTGGCACTGAAATGACCTCCGCATGCCAATGCATGACTGAATGTTAGTATGCTTCACTGCTCACTCTCTGGAACACATCTTCGAATGATTTGGTCAGGGCAATACTTGAACAAATAGGGCTCATCCCACATGTAGTGTTTCACCATTGAAAAGAACTTATTTCTCTCCTGAAAAGTCAAATCATCTCTAATTACACCAGAAGCAAGATAATTGACAAAATCAGCATACCATGGC